>NC_065447.1:229832017-230132017 GCF_917563875.1 Diabrotica virgifera virgifera
ATATATTTTATTTCTTTCTATTATGACCATAAGACATCTTAATTATTCTTCTTTCATGTTCAATTTGTAAAATTTTATTTGATCCATTAGTTAAAGACTTACATTAAAATAACTCAACCGTGCACTGCGCCGTACGTTAGTTTACAGTGCGCCAATGTTTGTGAGAAGGGTGACTTTAGCGTTATAAATAAAAAATTATAGAAGATACAGATTTAATTTTAGAAAATTCTTTATATAAGGTTTTTTTGTAAAATTTTCTGAATTTTTCAATGGTCAGTTTTTTTCTAAAATTTATATTTTCGGAGTTATTTAAAAAAATATCTAATTTCGTAGTTCATTTGTTTAATAAAAAATGAAGCACCCACTTCTCGAGTAGAACTTTTTGGTATGTTGTTTATTACACTTTTCTTAATAAAATTACAAAAAGTTCTATCTTGTTTGATTTTTTCCGAAGTGAAAATCTAAATGCACTCCCCTATAAAGTCAATATTGTCGCTAATTATTACGTTTTTTTTTTTTAAGTCAAAAATAATGGTAATAAGTATTACATCATGCCGCCGCCACCTAAAAGGGGTAAATATTATTCAATGGCGGAATTGGAAGGACCCTAAGAACAAATGAACCCTATCATTTGTTTTACTACATTATTTATTATATATATTATAATAGTTCTAGAATTGGAAATAAATAGTTGAAAAAAAATAATAAAGTAAAACAAATGATAGGCAATAAAAGTATGAGGAGAAATTATATTAAATTCAGTAAGCGAACTGTTTAATAAATGCTTACATGTGGGTACAATTCCAAAAGACTGGAACAATGTAGTGATATACTACATTCACTCTCGCGAGATTTTTTTTGACACTGACGTTAGTAATTTCTTTTTTGAAAAATTCAGTTGTCAGAAGTGACTGGAAATTACTACAAAACCAACGCACCTGCTCATATCCAATATTATTAATAGTAAACAGACATAAAAATAACATAAACCTTACGCCAATCAATATTTATTTATTTAAACCATTATAATGTATTGATAGCAAATGAGAAAATTATTTATTGTACAAAATAAAAATATTTTGTAGAAATAAACTTCACAAAATTTTATGAGATTAGTAGACACTCCCACTATTTCTAATAATTCTTCTTTTTTTAATGAAAGATTAAGTTGATTTGAGTTGATTTTAGCAGTTAATAGTGTGAGGTAGGAATTTTTGTGTTGTACGTTTCCTATTCCGAATGTCTCAAAAAAATCTCGCGAGAGCGAATGTAGTATAGTATTGTTAAACAAAATACGTGGTATTACTAATTAAAAAAACTATAGACCCATCAGCCTCTTAACAAATATAGACAAACCCTTTATGAAAATATTAACGAAGGGACTAACACCTAAACTTGATTTTTATCACGCCAAAGAGGACAAGATATGGCACAAATGACCATTTGCATACAAAAAAGATTTTAATTGAAAAATGCATCAAGTACAAAATACCACTGGTTCTTGCATTTGTCGATTACGAGAAGGCTTTTGATTCAATAGAATAGAATAGAAATATGCTTTATTGTCACTGAAAATTATACAAATTTTATGGACAAAGCTTAATATAAAGTCAGAAAAATAAATAAATAATAACAATAATAATAACAAATACAATTTTCTGAAATTTGATAAATCGTCAATATGATTCAGTGAATTTGTACCCGACGAGCTCACTAGTGGGAAAGTTTTGGGGTAGTTCTGATTTCTTTCATTATATATGGATTTTGGGCTGCTGAATCCGAATATGAGGTTTGCGGACAAAATTTGTTGCCGGAACATTGAAAAAATCGCGAGAAAATCGAAAAATTTCATCTTTTTTTCGATTTTTTGCTCAAACCTCGAAAACTATTAACTTTTAGTAAATGGTCTGTTAATAGAAATTAAAGTATTTAAAAGTATCTACCAATATCACTATTTACTTTTTTTTTCAGACGAATCGTTCGGTCTAAAGTGCAAGTTGAAAATTGACAATTTTTAACGGTCTCGGCAAAACCCACTTTTTACATTCCAAAACATTAGTTTTTATTAGAATGCTGTCATTTGATAAATTTCTCCTAGTTTTCTGTACAAGTAATAAATGTTAGTTCATAATATGAATATGGTATGTCTCTTCTCACAGCTTCCATGAATCCATTCCATCCTAAAATACCGATAATATCTCTGCTTTTCCCTTAGAGCCACAGAAGATCAGGCACAGATGGAGTCACAGTTTCAGTTGGTGTGAACATTCCCTTCGGATCTTCATTTCTGATAAACCTTGAGGTTTTGTCCTTTCAAAATGTAATAGTTGAACAGCTCTCTGACTTCCATAAACCTCAGGTGCGGGTTTAGTTTTTAGCCGAGGAATGGATTGGTTAGGAGCTATTGCATGTTTAGGTGCAATACAAGAAATGCCACCCATGACGTAAAAAGTGTAATATCTGTTCATTATATGTACGTTAACCCTTTCTGTCCCAACGCTGCATATACAGGGTGAGTTTTTAGTGCGGGATCGGTCGATAACTCCATTATAGTATAAAATATCGAGAAAAGTTATTTAAAAAAAATGTAGGCAATGATATTCTCCACGCTTGGAAAATATGTCCATTTCTACAGGGTGATCAGTAACTGCGTGGTATATCAAACATATAATTTTTTAAATGGGACACCCTATATATTTTTTCATATTTATATTCCCCTCATAATTCTTGTTCATATAATATATGGTTTTGCATTACTATACAGAGTATTTAACAAGTTATGACCATTTTTATTTCGAAATCACTATGAGATTAACACCCTGTATATAAAGAAATAATTCGTAGACAATAATTTGTTTTAGGTAATAAGATAAACAATATACTGTAGTTTTTAAATTAAGTCCAATTCACATCATTGACGAATATTTGTATACAGGGTGAAGTACAAAACCAAATTACGATTTTCTCTATTTTTTTAAATGGATCACCCTATATTTTATTTTTCAACATTATTGTATTTAATATACTCTTTCATTTTTATATAGCATTCCCTATATCTAAACTGATTACTTTCCGAGATATTTTTAGTTTTCTTCAAATTTCGGGAGTACATTCAATTTTTCTAGTAGAAATAAGTTAGTATTGAGTGATAATTAAACAAAATTATTTTTATTAGATAAATAACTAACACAAAATATAAACCATAGCAATATGCAGTGAATATACCAATAAATGTGATATTAAGAAATTATCATATTTTCCTAATATACAAGAATCTTAAAATTCCTACAAAAAAAACTTTGTATTGAATACTTTTATAATACAGTCCCTTTTTGGAGTTGGTATACCATTCTTTCCAGTTATTCATTTTGTTGTTATTAATATAAGCATATGCGTCATTTAGTGTTAGCTTATATTCACAGTTAGTTTCTAGTTCTGTAGCACTCTTTGTTAGTTTGTCTACAATTTCATTGTGTTTTAAATTGCAATGAGCTTTTATCCAGCAGAAAGATATTTCTTTGCCTTTGGCTTTGAGTTCGATAAAGTTTCTTATTATTTCTATAATAATATGATTGTTATGTCCTGTCCACTTTTCCATTTTACTTAGAGCACTTTTGCTATCTGACAGTATTACGAATCTATTGTTGTTATTGTTGATCGTGGCTATGTATTTCATTGCTTTCAATATTGCTATTAGTTCGCCTGTAAATACCGTGGTATCTTCATCCAGTCCTATTCCTTCTTTGTACTGTGTTTTAGGGTCCCATATGGCAGCAGCAACTTTAGAGTTAATCTTTGAGGCATCTGTATAAATTTGGTAATACTGTGGGCATAGTGTTTCTATATCTGCATTAAACATAGAGTTCCTTAAATTCGCTGGAAAGTTCGAATAATCTTTCATGTAAATTGGCTGTATATTAGGAGTGCTATTTAGATATATTTGAAATGTGGGTGATATTTTTGATGTGTATAATTTATTTTTAAATTGGCGCAAGCTGTTATATGTTTCAGCAAGTAGTAAAGAAGGTTTTTTCTTCCAGTATTCACTCGTTAGGTCATGTATAAAAAGTTTTTGACACTTATCCCCTATTAAACTCTCTTTAGCAATACTTTTAAGTATAAACTTTTCGCATAGAGTTTTTCTTCTTAGGTATAGTGGTGGTTCATTACACTCTATACTTAAATTTGACAATGGGGTGCTTATGAGAGCTCCGATAGATAATCGAAGGCATTTATTTGATAACACGTCTACTTTTTTAAGATGAGTTTTGGCTGCCTGATTATAAAATATGCATCCATAATCTAAAATAGATCTTATGTATGATCTGTACATTTTTAATGAAATATTGGCATCTGCTCCCCAAGTTATGTGACTTACTGCTCGTAATGCATTATAACCTTTTTCAGCTCTTGTCACAATGTATTCAATATGGTCTTTCCAGCTCAGTTTTCTATCTAATATCATCCCCAAATACTTAATTTTAGGTTGAACTTTGAACTGGACGTTTTGTATTTTTACTAGTTCGGGAAGTTTTTGCTTTCTGGAGAATATGCAAATTTGTGTTTTATTTAAAGATATTGTTAAATTTAAGTGATACAAGTCTTCAAGTAAACAACTGTATACTTTATTTATTATTTTGCAGCCCTTTTCTATCTCGTTTTGGTCTACGTAAATACATATGTCATCTGCAAACTGTAATATTTTACCTTGGGTACTATTTGATATGCTTTTACCTATATCCGAAGTATAAATAGCATATAATATTGGGCTTAGAATACTTCCTTGAGGTATCCCAATGTTTGATATTCTGGGACCTAATAGTTTATTCCCAATTTGGATATACAAGATTCTATTACTGTAAAGTTTATAAATTCTCCAGCATAGTATATCTGGGATTCCTATTTTCTTCATTTGGTGATACAGGCTTACCAGATTAACATTGTCATATGCATTTTCGACGTCGATAAATGTAGCTACAACTGACTTATTAGTAGAAAATGAGTTGTAAACATCTAGTACCAAGTGTGATAAGTTTTCCATTGTTGAACATGATTTTCGGAATCCAAATTGTGTTGGAGAGAGTCGAGAATTTTTCTCCAGCCAAAATTCTAATCTTTGTTTAATCATTCTCTCCAATGTTTTCAAGATACATGACGATAGCGAAATGCCTCTGTATGAATCAGGACAATTTGCGGGTTTGTATTGCTTGAGAATTGGGACTATAATATATTCTTTCCATGAGTTTGGAACTTCCATGCTTGTCTATATGCGGTTTATTATATTTAGTAGTTGTATTTTTCTTTGGATAGGCAAATTATATAGCATACTATAGTGAATACTGTCCTTTCCTGGAGCTGAGTTGTTATTGTTTTTTAAACAATTTTTAAGCTCTTCCAAATTAAATAATTCTGTTAGAAATTTACTGTCTTCAGTGATTGTACTGTTCGTTGTACATGTAATTTCTTCCTCTAGGACCCAAGGTCTGGCAATTTTGTTAAAGAATAGTTCGATCCATTCATTTTCAACTATTGGATTTTTAGGTGGATTATAGGCGTTTTTTAATTTTCTAATCTCACTCCATATTTTACCTATCGGTGTATTTTTGTTCAAACTATTACATACATTTTTCCATGAGGCTCTTTTACTATTTAAAATAATTATTTTTTTATATGCTTCTGCTTGCTGATATTTTAAGTAATTTTCGTGATTAGATATTCTTTTAAATTGTAAAAAGGCCTCTTTTTGTAGTCTAATAGCCTCCCTACATTCATTATTCCACCATGGTTTATTAAATTTTGCATTGGTCACTTTTCTCTTCTCTGGAATGCTAATTTTACTAGCATCATTTATAGAATCATAAAACATTTGATATTCTTGTTCTGTATTTTGTCCTATATTGTCTTTTTGTTTATTGCTTAACAAGTAAGAGAAAACTGTCCAATCCGCTTTTTTAATATCCCATTTAATTCTATTTCTAATTATATCATTATTATCAAAACAGGTATTTACATTACTATCATGTGCAAATTCGATAACTACTGGATAATGGTCTGAACCCAGACTCATATTTTCTGTGTGCCAAGAGCATTTATAATAGATATCTCTTGAGCAAATTGTTAGATCTATAGCTGACTTATTTTTATTCATGGACCTCCGAATTAATGTTTCCGAACCGTCATTTAAGAAATTAAGTCCACATTCTTCCATAGCTTCAAAAAGATTTATCCCTTCGCGATCAGTTTCATCACATCCCCATATTTTATTATGGCAATTGAAGTCTCCCCCCACTAAAAATGGTTTGTTTAAACTATTAAAGAACCTGACCCACTCATTTTTCGATATACCTAGTTTAGGTTTTGCATATAGAGAATATAGATTTAAAATATTTTGATTTAAAATGACTTGTACTGCAACACACATTACATTATTTATTTTATAAAAATCTAAGTTATTCTGAAAATTTATGTTTTTATTTAATAATATTGCGACCCCTCCAAAACCTTGCGGTCTATCTTCGCGAAATATATTATATCGAGAAAAATTTATGTTTGTGTTTGGTTTCAACCAAGTTTCACTCAATAATATAGCCAAAAATTTATTTTCAAATATATATTTTTCGAAATGTCCCTTATTGTGTATTATCGATCGTGAATTCCACTGTAAGATTTTTTTACTTGTTAGATCCATTTAAAATTTTTTCTAGACTATCTTTAAATTCTTCCATAATTTGTTTATTTTCTGTCGGCAAAAGTTTTTTACCTAATATATTTTTAAAAATTGTTAATATATTTTCACTAAGGTTTTTGTTTGTTGTTTGGTTATTTTGTGTTACCTGTTTGTGATACATTGGAATATTCTTAGGAATTGGTAGAGGCGGGTACGCAGAGGTGCTAGGATTGTTTAAAATATTTTCATGTTCTTCCGAATATGGGTAAACCGATTTATTTTGAGTGGCTTCGCTC
Source organism: Diabrotica virgifera virgifera (assembly GCF_917563875.1). Lineage (NCBI taxonomy): Eukaryota > Metazoa > Arthropoda > Insecta > Coleoptera > Chrysomelidae > Diabrotica > Diabrotica virgifera. The sequence continues at coordinate 229,838,981 of NC_065447.1, forward strand.
CATTTTCTTTTTGTTGTTATTGTATATCTATTTCCTGCATTTGATGTTTTTAAGGCTGAGGTATAACTATTACTGTATTTTAATTTTGCTTCTTCAAATGCCATATTTTCGTTTACCATAAGATATTTGATAGCCTTTTGTTTCTCAAACTCAGGACATTTTGCTCGGTCCAGTGCTGAGTGTTTTCCAAAACAGAATAAACAAGTAGGCTCTGTTAACTCACATGCTTCAGATTCATGCTCCTGTCCACATTGTCCGCATCTTTTTTTCCCTCTACATTGACCAGTGACGTGGCCATACCTTAAACAATTTAGGCATTGTATTACTCTCGGTATATAGGTTTCGACTTGATATATCATTCTCTCAATGATAACTTCTTTTGGTATCATTTGTCCTCTAAAAGTCACCACTATCGTACCCGTCTCTATCAGCTCGTTGTTTGATTTTCTTTTCATTCTTTTTACACTTAATACCTTAAAATTACCATATTTACAAACAATAATGTCCTTTAATTCGTTTTCTGAGATACCTTTATCGACCCCTTTAATTACTCCACTTTTTTGTACCATAAAATTAGGAATGTATATGTCATAATCTTTTTCTAATAAATTTTTACTATCAATTAAAATATTTGCGCTTTTATATGAATTACATTCAATTCTAACTTTATTTCTACCAATAACGCTGATGTGAACTATATTATCTCTTACCGTAGGTTCTGCAGAAAGCACAAGACGCGCGGTGGCGATTCGATGTAGACGGCCAATGTGCCCGTTTCGGTTTTGTAAATAGACAAAATACGGTCCTTATTCTCCTTGTGTATATTTATTTTTAATAGGTTTAATTAGCAACTGGTTTTCATTAGAATTATTGTTATCGCTTACCTGATAAACTGGAAAAAAGTTATTTGATTGTGTTTTTGCTACCTTTTGTACCTGTGAACTTGCATTTTGACTTATTTGTGTTTGTTTTTCCTCCTGATCCAGTTCCATATTATTAATATTTATCGTCCCTCCCCGATCGGGTGGATGTCCTTTGCCAATGGTATTGACTTCCATTTTATTAATTACCGACTCACCAAAACTAATTTTCACCGATCACACACGCAAAAACGACCTGTTCGCTTCGAATGCTAAATCGATACTGTAGGGAAATATGATAATTCCTTAATATCACATTTATAGATACATTCATTGCATATTGCTATGGTTTATATTTTGTGTTGGTTATTTATTGAATAAAAATAATTTTGTTTAATTATCATTCAATACCAACTTCTTTCTACTAGAAACATTGAATGTATTCCCGAAAGTTGAAGAAAACTAAAAATATCTCCGAAAGTAATAAGTTTAGATATAGGGAATGCTATATAAAAATGAAAGAGTATAATAAATACAATATTTTTGAAAAATAAAATATAGGGTGATCCATTTAAAAAAATAGAGAAAATCATAATTTGGTTTTGTAGTTCACCCTGTATACAAACATTCGTCAATGATTTCAATTGGACTTAATTTAAAAACTACAGTATATTGTTTATCTTACTACATAAAACAAATTATTGTCTATGAATTACTCCTTTATATACAGGGTGTTATTCTCATAGGGATTTCGAAATAAAAATGGTCATAACTTGTTAAATACTCTGTATAGTAATGCAAAACCCTATATAATATGAACAAGAATTATGAGGGGAATATAAATATGAAAAAATATATAGGGTGTCCCATTTAAAAAATTATATGTTTGATATACCACGCTGTTATTGATCACCCTGTAGAAATGGACATATTTTCCAAGCGTGGAGAATATCATTGCCTACATTTTTTCTAAATAACTTTTTTCGATATTCTATACCGTAATGGAATTATCGACCAATCCCGCACTAAAAACTCACCCTGTATATGTTTTTGAAAAAGTGGGTCTGTATTCCCAGCCGCCGTATATATACGTTCAAGGTGTTATGGTCTCAATTTACCAAAGCCGAAAATATGCGTTGCTTATAAAATTTTAGACTCATTGGTGTCCCAAAGCCTCAAAATGTTGCCACATAAGACAGGCCGTGTGTATTTGTTCACATATTTTAGATATATATGCTATATTGTAGCACTGGTGGCAACGCTTATAGGTAGCTGCTAGGAGTTAAAGCGTTTGTAGCCGCAGAAAAGACCAGAAAAAAAGAAGCGAATCGAATACATGTGTGCAAGATGCGGAGTCGGCCTTTGTGTAGTGTGTGGTAGTGTCATGTTTTGAGGAGTACCACACAAAAGAAAACTTGTAATGTTAATTTACATTACATTATTTTTTTAAGTTAGTTACATTTTTTCAAGTTTAAGTTGGTTAAGAAAACTCATTAAAAAACATGTTTTGGTCATTTATTTGTTTATTTATATGCCACGTATATAAACTGCGCGTCATAGAAAACGGGCACCCTAAAAAATCGGTCATTTTTTATGTCGCGTATCTCCTAAACCTGTTGTTTGATTTAAGTGATTTTAGAATATGTTATAGCCCTATTCTTTTTCAATATCCCTGTAATAATATTTTTGCTAAACAGGTAAATTTTCATTGTATACCGGGTGTACGAATCAAACTGTGTTTTTTTCTCAAAGTTCGCAACACCCTGTCGAATATTCTAGCATTTATAAAATACTGAAATTAAAACTCAATTATAGCCTCAGGTTTTCTTAACATTCTGTTTTTTGATTCATTCGCTTATGTTGGATAATACAAAAGTTATGTACTTTAACAAGTAGGCATGCTCTTTATCAGTACAGGGTGTTTCTAAAGAAGTACGACAAACTTTAAGGGGTAATTCTGCATAAAACATAATGACCGTTTGCTTTATAAACATATTTCCGCAAATGCTTCGTTTCCGACATACAGGATGTTGTATTTTTTCTTACAAACTGATGATTTATTTATTGCCCTAAAACCGGTTGAGATATGCAAATGAAATTTGGTGGGTTTTAAGACGTAGTTATTGAACATTTTTTGACATACAATTAAGAATTTTTTATTCACCATTGGCGTGCATACGAATAATTTGATCGGTCATATTACCCGTATGCGCTCCAATGGTGAATATAAAATTCTTAGTTGCATGTAAAAAAATGCGCAATAACCATCTCTTAAAACTTACCAAATTTCATTTGCATATCTCAACCGGTTTTAAAGCAATAAATAAATCATCAGTTTGTAAGAAAAATTTAACATCCCGTATCTCGGAAACGAAGCATTTGCGGATATATGATTATGAAGCAAACTGTCATTATTTTTTAATGCAGAATTACCCCTTAAAGTTTATCGAACTTATTTAGTTCCTAAAACCCGTTAGACTTATAACACCCTGTACTGATGAAGAACATGGCTAGTTGTTAAAGTACATAACTTTTGTAGTATCCAACATAAGCGAATGAATCAAAAAACAGAATGTTAAGAAAACATGAGGCTATAGTTGGGTTTTAATTTCAGTATTTTATAAATTCTAGAATATTCCACAGGGTGTTGCGAACTTTGAGAAAATAACACAGTTTGATTCGGACACCCGATATACAATGAAACTTTACCTGTTTAGCAAAAATATGATTACAGAGATATTGTCAAAGAATAAGGCTATAACATATTCAAAAAATCACTTAAATCGGAGAACAGGTTTAGGAGATACGCGACATCAAAAATGACCCATTTTTAGGGTGCCCGTTTTCTATGACGCGCAGTGTATAAGGCAATGGGACTCTAAGCATGAAAACCTTTGGGATTGAGAGACCAATGTGGGAAAATGTTTGTGTGTATGTATGTGTGTGGAAAAGTTACACCGATCTGAGTTTTTTTTCTGTTTCAAGAGGGGGTTAGGGCCGATTCAGAACCGATGTAGTTTCGGACTTTTGACTACCCATAAGCCAGCTATAGCGCTTGATAGATACAAAATGGCATATTTTTTGGGCGTAATATATCTTAGGTTCAAGGAGAGACAGAAAAACCGTAAATACACCAAATCAATAGCGTTGAGTAAAGCTATCAAATTGTGCCTAAGCGGTTAGGATCAGACATACAAACGGCTCAGTATAACCGAAAAACTGAAAAACTAAACTTTTTTTTTAAACAATTTCTCAAAATTTCAAACTACGATTGCACCAATAACTGAGCGTTTGTAGTAGGACTCTAGACGCGTCTAACTGTGTAGACCTCATATCTGGGAAAATTCGAATTTTTAAGTTATAGGCTTCATAAGTATGATCAAATCTATTTCTTATGGGAAAACGGTTTTTCAAGTTCAATAATTCCTGTAATACCTTCAGTTATCATACTTGGCCATGAATGCATCAGATACTACTTGTCAATACGTTTTAAACTCATGTTTAATGATCAAAATCGGTTAAGCCGTTCAGAAGTAATCAAACTCAAGAAGTATTCCATTTAACCATTATCGCCGAAATTGTTTATGTAGTTGTAGTGGTAACGACGCTACGATTGATCGTACAACCGGAGTTCATTTGCCGGCCATAATAATTATTAGGATGGCTGGGATATGAACTCGGATTGTCTTATCACAAGTCTGGTGTCGTACCTACTAGATCATTTGGGAGAGAATGCGACAAAGGCAACCATTTATAAAGCTTAACGTGTAATCGAGAAACAACATTATATTCAACTTCATACATTTAATTTATAAAAAACTTTGAAAAACTCCTGATACAAGAATAAAAAACCTCTAAATGCCGTAAAAATGAGTGGCGCATACAATATTCCACCTACAAAAGAGCTGATATGAATATTACGTGGCGCGAAAATGTATTTTCATTTTGATGGAAAATAAAATTCTAGTTTTATTTTGAAAATTTTTTTTCATAATATTTGCTCTATTTGAAGAAAAACGCGCCACAAAAGAGCCTCAAAATGAAAACTTTATCAAAGTTACTCTTTTGTGGAGCGTTTTATTTCAAATTTAGCAAATATGGAAAAATCTTTTAAAATAAAACTAGAATTTTATTTTCCATCCAAAATGAAAATACATTTTCGCGCCACGTAATATTCATATCATCTTTTTTGTCACTGGAATATTGTATGCACCACTCATTTTTACGGCATTTAGCGGTTTTTTTTTTATTATTGTAATACCATACAACAAACAGACACTTACAAATATCTGGGACAAGAGATCAAAATAAGCAGAGACAATCAATCACATAAAATACAGAGGCGAATATACCTGACATGGGCAGCATTTGGCAAGCTACGGCATATTCTTAAAAGTTTAATTCCCATGTGTCTCAAGCAAAAGATTTATACACGGTGTTTCATTGGGAAACGGAAATACTTTAATGGTAAATAGAGATCACCGAGGCCGTTCTAGGTGTACTAAATTTTTCGCCCTAACGACTTTTATATCGGAGTTACAGGGTGTTTTATCGATTTGGCTCATTTCTTTCCTAAGCCATAACTTTAGAACCACCCTGTATATTTTTTTAATATTTGGTACACATATGTGTCATTCAAAACCCAAACGACCGACATACTAATCACAAGAAAAATCCAGGTCCGGATTAACAAAAAATTATAAAGTAATTGTGACCTTAAAACAACACCCTGTATATTGAAATTTTGAAAATCTGTTTGCATATTTGAAAAGAGCACAAAAAACTAAGTCTAATGGTTTGCTTGAATTTTTCGGCCAGATAATTTTTTGACTTTAATTTTGAAATTATATTGACTTTTTTAAGAACTCTGAGATTAAAAAGCAGGTATTATTAACTTTTAATTATAAATTATTAAAGTTATTGAATAAATACTCATTTTAAAATGAATCGATACTTATTTACCACATTGGAAAGACCCAATTATTAATCACAAGAAAAATCCAGGTCCGGATTAACAAAAAACATAAAGTAATTGTGACCTTGACACAACACCCTGTATATTAATATTTTCAAAATTTGTTTGCACATTTGAAAAGACCACAAAAATCCGAGTTTATCGGTTCACTTTGATTTTTTGTGCAAAAATTTATTAACTTTAATTTTGGAATTAAATATATTCAAATTTTTAATAACTCTGAAATAAATAAGCAGGTTTTTAAAGCACTTTTAATAATAAATCATTCAAGGTAATGAATAAATACTAATTTTAAAAATAATCAGTTATTATTTACTGCGTTAGAAGGACTCACTTACTAATCACAAGAAAAATCCAGGTCCGTACACCTTGAAAAAACACCCTGTATATTGAAATTCTTAAAGTACGTTTGCACACCTGAAGAGAGCACGAAAAACTAAGTTTAATGTCCCGCTTTAATTTTTGGTGCAGACAATTTAATGACATTACTTTTGAAATTATATCGAAATTTTTATTATGAGTTCCCAGAGTTCTTAAAAATTTCGACATAATTTCAAAATTAAATTCATTAATTTGTCTGGCCAAAAAATTTAAGCGAACGATTAAACTTAGTTTTTTGTGCTCTTTTTATACCTATGTGCAAACGGATTTTGAAAATTTCAATATAGAGGGTGTTGTTTTAAGGTTACAATTACTTTATCTTGTTTTGTTAATCCGGACCTGGATTTTTGTTGTGATTTGTAAGTGGATCGTGCGAATGTAGTAAATAAGTATTGATTATTTTTAAAATGGGTATTTATTTAATAACTTTAATAATTTATTGTTAAAAGTGCTTTAAAAATCTGCTTTTTAATTTCAGTGTTCATAAAGGTATCAATATATTTAATTTCAAAATTAAATCATTAAATTTCCTTCACAAAAAATTAAAGCAAACCGATAAACTCAGATTTTTGTGGTCTTTTCAAATGTGTAAACAAATTTTGAAAATTTCAATATACAGGGTGTTGATTTAATTTCCCAATTACTTTATGTTTTTTTTGTTAATCCGGGCCTGGATTTTTCTTGTGATTAATAATTGGGTCGTTCCAATGTGGTAAATAAGTAGTGATTAGTTTTAAAATAAGTATTAATTCAATGACTTTAATAATTTATAATTAAAAGTTAATAATACCTGCTATTTAATCTCGGAGTTCTTAAAAAATTCAATATAATTTCAAAATTAAAGTCATAAAATTGTCTGGCCGAAAAATTTAAGCGAATGATTAGATTTAGTTTTTTGTGCTCTTTTTAAATATGCCAACAGATTTTCAGAATTTCAATATACAGGGTGTTGTTTTGAGGTCACAATTACTTTATAATTTTTTGTTAATCTGGACCTGGATTTTTTTGTGATTAGTATGTCAGTCGTTTGGGTTTTGGATGAGACACATGTATACCAAATATAAAAAATATACAGGGTGGTTCTAAAGTTATGGCTTAGGAAAGGAATTGGCAAAATCGATAAAACACCCTGTAACTCTAGAAACACCTGTATATGACCAATGTGTTTTGCCCGTACAAACTTATGGAGCAGAGACTTTAACACTGACGCAAAAATCTGCGAATAAACTCAGAGTTGCACAACGAGCCATGACACGTGTCATGCTGAACGTGAGCCTTCGAGACCACATATCAAACCAACAAATCAGACAAAGATCAGGAGTTCAAGACGTCATCGAAAGAGGTACGACGCTTAAGTGGAACCGAGCAGGGCACTTAGCAGGAACACAAGATGGACGTTGGACAAGACGAATCATGAAATGGAGGCCCAAAAACTATAAAAGAAGCCGAGAACACTGGAAAGAACTAAGGGAGGCCTATGTCCAGCAGTGGACTTGATTGGCTGGTTGATGATGATGGTGATGATAAAACCTGTAGAACCCATGGAGTGGAAGCTATAGGAAACAATAACCTAGTTATAAAACAAATTGACTAAAAAACAAAATCTAAGACTATTTTTAATACATTGACATATTCGAAATCGACGTCAATAGAATGATAAATCAGATCACTTTACAGAAATTAGAATTGGGAGGCGAGCGGCAGGCACCCTCAAAATGACCAGGTACTGACCACGGAGAGGTGAATGGTCAATTTTAGACATACTGTATGTTTTGACGGTGCTGAAAACGAAAATGAGATTTATTTTGAATTTGATGTGGGGGAACATTGCCAAAATCGCAATTTTACCCTAAAAATAAAAAAAATCATGTTTTTTGTGTTTACCTCGCTACAACCCTTTTCCATTTTAATATTTTTTTCCTGAAATTTTTACAGTATATAGCTCTAACATTTTTGAAGACAACGATACATCCTGTGTTCCTGCTAAGTGCCCTGCTCGGTTCCACTTAAGCGTCGTACCTCTTTCGATGACGTCTTGAACTCCTGATCCTTGTCTGATTTGTTGGTTTGATATGTGGTCTCGAAAGCTCACGTTCAGCATTACACGTTCCATGGCTCGTTGTGTAACTCTGAGTTTATTCGCGGATTTTTGCGTCAGTGTTAAGTCTCTGCTCCATAAGTTTGTACGGACAAAACACATTGGTCATATAAATCTTTTGCTTGAGACACATGGGAATTAAACTTTTAAGAATATGCCGTAGCTTGCCAAATGCTGCCCATGTCAGGTATATTCGCCTCTGTATTGCATGTGATTGATTGTCTCTGCTTATTTTGATCTCGTGTCCCAGATATTTGTAAGAGTCTGTTTGTTGTATGATATTACAAGAATAAAAAACCGCTAAATGCCGTAAAAATGAGTGGCGCATACAATATTCCAGCTACAAAAGAGCTGATATGAATATTGCGTGGCGCGAAAATGTATTTTCATTTTGGATGGAAAATAAAATTCTAGTTTTTTTTGAAAGATTTTTCCATAATATTTGCTAAATTTGAAATAAAACGCTCCACAAAAGAGTAACTTTAATACAGTTTGCATTTTGAGGCTCTTTTGTGGCGCGTTTTACTTCAAATTTAGCAAATATTATGGAAAAAATCTTTTAATAAAATAAAACTAGAATTTTATTTTCCATCAAAATGAAAATACATTTTCGCGCCACATAATATTCATATCAGGTCTTTTGTAGCTGGAATATTGTATGCGCCACTCATTTTTACGGCATTTAGCAGTTTTTTATTCTTGTATCAGGAGTTTTTCAAAGTTTTTTATAAATTAAATGTATGAAGTTGAATATAATGTTATGTTTCTCGATTACACGTTAAGCTTTATAAATGGTCGTCTTTGTCGCATTCTCTCCCAAATGATCTAGTAGTTACGACACCAGACTTTTGGCACCAAACACATTTAAAATCTTAAATAGGAGCCTTCAATTTTTATTGCAAATTTGTATTCTTTACGTAAAAATAAGCAACTTTTATTAGAGACATATTTTGGAATTATTGGACAAACGACTGTTGGAAATGGAAAGTTGAATTCAAAAATGGAAAGTCTCCCACTTTATGGAAAACTTTACTTAACTTTTTTTGGTTTTAGGACCTACTCTTCACAACCTAATCGGTCCCCATAACGCTCGAGTAACAACTGAAAATTGAGCATACTTTCCTCCCCTACTATTATTACATAATACCATAATATAATAAAATAATGTGAAGGCTGATAATGTGATAATACAAGGTTAAGTTACCTTTTCTTAATAAAAAAAGATGAGAAGTGAATAGATTTTGATTTTATTAACCTCATAATTATCTCAAAAATTTTTTTTTAGATATTCATATTCGCAAAACATTCGCACAAGTTTTGCGAATTCGAATGCGAATGCGAATATGCAAAAATATGCGAATATTCGCGAATGCGAATGCGAATACGAATATTCGTTACATCACTAGTGCATTGCAAAGTTTAATCGCAAAAGTTGAGTGACGAAATTTAAAACTTAGCCTTTTAATCACGTTTGTGTTAAAATAGAAAGCACAAAGAAGTTTTCTGGAAAGTTTTAGTTACTAATGTTTTATAAAGAAAAAATGGCGCAACTTTTAATATAGACGTTATACATCCCCAAAATAACGCTTATTTCGAGATAATGACCATGGACGGTAAATGGCTAATTTTGGTTTTATTTTACGTTTTCGATGGTGCTGAGAATGAAAAAGAGGTTTATTTTGAATTTTATGTGAGGGAACATTGTCAATATCGCAATTATAACCTAAAAATGAAAAAAATAATGAAGTCACGAATTTTTACGTTTAACTCGCTACAACTCTGTTCTATTTTAATATTTTTTTCTGAAATTTCTACACAGCATCACCTTTTTAAAGACTATGAAAGCAACTGTAGTCTTTTAATCTTTTCTTCCTAAAAGTTATGATTTTTTAAAAATCAAAGGTGCAGATTCGTGAATTGCAAAGTTAAATCGCAAAAATTAAGTGACAAAATTTAAAATTTATCTATTTGATTACGTTTATATTAAACCATAGAATTCAAAGAAGTTTTATGGGGAATTTTAGATCTAAGGGTGTTGTAGAAAAAATATGGTGCAACTTTTAATTTTAAGAAAAAAGTGGTTTAATTTTTTTTTATTTTTAGGGCAAAATTTCGATTTTGACAATGTTCTCCCACCTAAAATTCAAAATAAACTTATTTTCGTTTTCAACACCATCAAAAACATAAATTAAGATCAAAATTAGCCACTCACCACCAATGATTAGTATCTCGAAAAATTAGCGTTATTTTGGGGATTTATAACGTCGATGTTAAAAGTTGTTCAATTTGTTTTCTATAAAACATTTTGATCCAAAACTTTCCAGAAAACGTCTTTGTACTCATGTTTTAAAAATAATTTAATTTAAGATTTATATTTCAAATTTTGTCAGTCAAATTTTGCGATTAAACTTTGCAATTCACGAATAAGCACCTTGTACTTTAAAAGATTCATAACTTTTACCAGAATAAGACTAAAAGCTTAACGCAGAAACCATTGTCTTCAAAAAAGTGAGCGGTATATAGTGTAAAAACTTTAGAAAAAAATGTTAAAACGGACCAGGGTTGTAGCGAGATAAACGCAAAAGCAACGTGATTTCATTTTTTTTTTATTTTTCGGGTACAATTGCAATTTTGACAATATTCCCCTATCTAAAATTTAAAATAAATTTTATTTTCGTTTTCATCAAGGTCAAAAACATAATCTAAGTCCAAAATTAGCCATTCACCACCCATTGTCAGTATCTCGAAAAATAAACGGTATATTGGGGATTTCTAATGTCGACATTATAGGTTCCCTATTTTTTTTTTTTTTTTTTTTTTCTATAAAACATTTTAATCTAAAACTTATCAGAAAACTTCTTTGTACTCTCTATTTTAACATAAGTGTGATTAAGAAGCTAAATTTTAAAATTCGTCACACAACTTTTGCGATTAAACTTTGCAATGCACAAATCCGCACCTTTTCCTTTGAAAAATTCACAACCTTTATCAGAATAAGAACAAAAGCTTGAAGCAGGTACCGTTGTCTTCAGAAATGTTAGAGCTATATACTGTAAAAATTTCAAAAAAATTTTTTAAAATGGAACAGAGTTGTAGTGAGGTAGACGCAAAAAAACGTGATTTTATTTTTTTTTATATTTGGGGTAAAATTGCGATTTTTACAATGTTCATCCACATGAAATTTAAAATAAACCTCATTTTCGTTTTCAGCACCCTCGAAAATATAAAGTATGAATAAAATTAGCCATTCACTCCTCCGTGGTCAGTATCTCGAAAACTAAGCGCTTTTTTGAGGGTGTGCCGCTCGTGTACGTAGGCAAAAGTAAATAATTGAGGGGTCCGGCAGTAAAAAATGGTAAGGGGCAGCAAAGAAGTTTTGAGTTTTGAAGTGTTGAATTTTGAAAAAAATATTCTTATATTTTATATTAAAAAATATAAGAGTATGAAGCATGTTAAAACTAGCTGAACATGTTAATACGTAGGCAAAATATGGAAAACAAAATATTTTTTTATAATGATTAATTAGAAAAGTATGAAAATATGAACTACAACTTAACATTGTTTACCTAAAATATTTGAAATCGTTTAACGTAACGTGTTAAGTGTTGTTGACTTAACATAATTTGGTAGGTACTAGGAATTCATTTTACCATTTGTGGTAAACAGCTGGAATCAATTCGCAAAATGATTTTACATCTTTCAGGTTTTCTAAAACCTTTAAATAAAAATAATAATATAGCGCTGGAGATAATTTATTTTCATGTTTGCAAGTAAAAAATGTTAAGTTTTTATGCAAAGTGAACGTGGATGTAAACAATGTTAAGTACATCCCTTACCATTTTTTACTTGCAAACATTGATTCTAAGAATATAAAAAAATTGTCTTCTTTATAGAAACTTGATCAAGCTTAAATACTTGAAATTCAGGATCTTTATCTGAGTTGCAATCATCGTAGCTCTCAGAATCGTAACTGTTAACAGCAAAAAAGCCATTTAGATTTGAACAACCTGCATTATCATGGACACATAACGTTATTTTCATGCTTATGCATGTCCCTTACCAAATTTTAAGAAATTAATCTGGCTCCATCTATTATTAGGAGGATAAACTAAGTAAAATTTTCTGCTTTTCCATGTCCCTTGCCATCTTTTACATACTATTTCGCGAAAAATCAAAATTTGTCCCTTGTCATTGTTTACTACCGAGCCCCTCAATTATAGAACCCTTGAAAAATATCAGATACATATATTGTTTGTCATTCAAACTGCACTGAAGGCACTGGATTGCAGGAGTGACGTTCAGGCTGGTGCGGGACTGCATCAACTAACAGCATGAACTGGGAGACCCGAACAAGGTAGAGCTTGTCTGGGTACCAGGACATCATGCCATCGAAGGCAACGAAAAGGCAGACCAATTTGCTAAAAGAGGATCGACCGAATCAAATGGATCGGCTGTGGCTCTGGGAGCATCAAAAGGCTACAGAACGTGGGCTGTAGAGGAGTGGATCCGAAAAAGTTTTGAATAATATTGGGACAGTATCCCAAAACAAACAAATGGAAAAATCTTCATTGGCAGAACATGTACAAAAAGAATAGAGGGAATGCTCCACATAGGCAGGAACAAACTGAGAACAGTAACAGAAATGCTCACCGGGCGTGTGCACCCTTAACCTTAACACCTTAACTGCAGACGGTGCTATAACAAACCAGAAACTGTAAAACATGTTTTATCCAATCTCGAGGCGTTGGACCGCAAAAGACGATATGACTATATGAGCAACCAAGAGGAGACCCTAGTATATTTGGGACGCACCAAGTAAAAGACCTGTATAAACTTCCACAGCATACAAAAGTTCTAAGCTGGTTATAGAAAACAACAATGGACAACAAACACAATAAGTTTCAGCTTCAGTGATGAAGGACATCCTTTGAATCAGACGGGCACAGGGAAGAAAAGAACCAATCAGATGTAAAATAGAAATTGATGACATCAGTATTGGATAAATAATGGAAATAAAATATCTTGGAATTAGACTGTCCAGCTATGGAGACTTGGCCAAAGAAGTCAGATATCAAGTTTAAAACTAAATAGAGTAACAGGATGCTTTAGTAAGAATATATGGCGAAACCGATATATTAATACCCGAACGACTCAAGAAGAGAAAATACCCGACGACTGGAAGAAAAGTATAGTATGCCCGATCTATAAAAAAGGAGACAAACTCCAGTGCATAAACTACCGTAGAATCTCTCTACTATGTACAGAATATAAAGTCCTCATGTATATTATAAACCAGCGGCTCCAACCACTAGCAGAAAATATTATTGGAGAGTACCAGACGGGCTTCCAACGGGGAAGATTGCCACTGGATCAAATATTTACAGTCAAACAGATCTTGAGCAAAGCATGGGAACACGATGTTGATGTTCACAACGTGTGTGTAGACTTCAAATAGGCATACGACTCAATCAAAAGGAACAAACTATACTATATATTGGCTGAATTGGCAATACCACACAAGCTAATAAGACTCATTAAAAGCCACAATGGATGAAACTCAGGCATGTGTAAGAATACAAACCCACCGGACAGACTTATTCAACATTTCGCAGGGACTAAAGCAGGGAGATGGGCTGACCCCAACATTGTTTAACCTGGCAATGGAGTATGCAGTTAGGCAAATGCAAACTGGACGAGGAAATCTACTGACCAACCGAACGGTTCAACTGGCCGCTTATGCTGATGATATTAATATTATCAGTAGAACATCAACAGGAGCACAGGAAACATATGCAGAGTTAAAAACACAAACAAAAATGCTAGGTCTGGAAATTAACACAGAAAAAACAAAAATAATGACTCAGACGAGAAGAAATATAGTCCCAGAAAACATTATACATGAAGATGACATTGAAACGGTTGAAAAGTTTACATACCTGGGAGTAGAAATTTATGCCGACGGATCAGAAGATGGAGAAATACGGAAGAGAATAACGCAGGCAAACAGAGCTTATTTTGACCTCTCCCATATATTTCGGTCTAAAAGTGTCCACCGAAATACAAATATGAGAATCTATAAAACCTTAATTCGACCAATAACATGCTATGGCAGTGAAGCCTGGGCCCTGAAAGAAACATCCAAAAACAAACTCGACACATTCGAAAGGAAAGTACTCGCCCCTTGAAAGGGGCGAAACGCCCCTGTCAGACTTCATTAGAATACAAATATTGCAATGGGCCGGACATGTGATAAGAATGGGAGAGGATAGGATACCAAAACGAGCACTGAATGCTAGAATGCAAGGAAAGAGACCGGTTGGGAAGCCACGAAAGCGCTGGGAAGACACAGTAAACAGCGACGCACGTAAGGGTGGGAGGCAAAAAATAAAGGAGGCCAAGGCTCAATTTGGGCTGTAGTGCCGTAGAAGAAGAAGAAGATATATTAATACTGAGTGATGAAGTCAAGAATTTATAAAGCCAATTTAAGACCACTAATGACATGCATCAGAAAGAAGACTCGTCACAGCTACAACAGAAAAACTACAGGTTCAGTGGAGATGAGACTACTAAAAAGGATTACAGAACATCGAAAGAGGAGTGAAGACAGAAGGAATTGTTATGCACAATATACAAGCGAATTGACACTAAATAGAAAAAAGGCAAGAATTAAATCACCAAGCCGCAGAAGAAGTATTGGACGACGGTGAAAAAGATGGAGTCACAATCTTCAATAGAGGTATCAATCCATCAATGAACAAGCAGAATTACTTAAAAAGAGGAGGAAAAAGAACAAGAAAGATTTTAAAAGGATTTTACTCGAAACATCTACCAGCAATACGAGAAATGGAATCCGTAAGTGCAAACAAATAAGTAAGTAAGCAAAAAATATTAAACACTTAATTAAACAAGAGACAAATAAACATTTTCTGAAGATTAATTCAACTTGTGGGATCACTCACAAGAAGTAAAATGTAGAATAGAGAAGGTTAGAGTGCATTCAACAACATAGACTAGACAAACGCTTTAAAAGTCACAACCTTAATCTGGAGATAAAGGTAAGGCTAATACGATGTTATATCTTCTCAATATTATACTAGGGAGTTGAATTCTGGACACTGAAGCGATGGAGAAAAAACTTGAATCCTTCGAGATGAGGCTATACAGGCGAATCCTAATGGTAGGGGAGCAAAGTATGCTAAATTTGCAGTCACTCGAGCGTTATGGGGACCTATTGGGTTGTGATTAGTAGGTCCTAAAACCGAAAAAAGTTAAGTAAAATTTTCCATTTTAGTGGGGACTTTCCATTTTTTAATTTAATTTTCCATTTCCAACAATCGCTTTTTCCGATTATAGCGCCATCTATCCATAATTCAAAAAAATGTCTCGAATAAAAGTTGCTTATTTTTACGTAAAGAATGCAAATCTGCAATGAAATTTGGGGGCCTCATTTAAGATTTTAAAGTCACCCCCACGCCACCTCCGTGGAGGGTCGTATTTGGTACCATTCGATAGATTTTTCAAAAACATTTTGAAAGTGTATTTTGCAGTTTTTCGATCTGATGTTCATTTTGCGAAATATCGCTGGGTTTGTATTTAAAATTTTAAATTTACCTCCACCCCTCTCTGTGGGGGGTCATGTTTAGTACCATTCGATAGATTTTTGAGGTATTTTTTAGTTTTTCGATCTCTTATTCATTTCGCGAAATATTCGCTTTTTTTTTGTGAAACTTTTTGACTGACCCGTTTTCTTACGCCCAGTCCAAATCTTCAGATTTTTTAAATATACACTATTTTGCATGTACTTAACTTACCTTATCTTAATCTGACAATTTCGAGTATTTTTTAGGATAGATTTTTTTTTCGGGCCCCCCTTAACGAACTTCCCTGTGTTAAGAACCAATATATGGTAGAGGTACATCTGCAGGGTACCAGGTTTCTCCCCATATGGTAATCTGCCGCTCTCGAGTAACTTCAAAAATCCCTGTTTTGCTCCCCTACCATAAGGATATCATGGACGGACAAGATAATAAACGAGACCGTATTACGAAGAATGGACAAAGAAAGAGAGGTGATGTATACCATTAAAAGGAAAAAGTTAAAATATCTCGGACACATAATGAGAAACGAAGGAAAGGTTACTGAAGGTTTTCCTTCAAGGAAAAGTATTCGGAAAGCGAGGAATTGGTTAAAGAACTTGGGGAAATGATTCTCCACAACAACAACTAATATATTTAAAGCATCAGTTAATAAAATAATTATAGCCAGAATGACCGCCAATATTTGAAACGAATAGGCACCAAAAGAACAAGAAGAATTAAACTTGTTTAAAATAATAGTTAAAACTTTTTTACTTACCATAGCGGCAGCAATAACCACGAATAAGATAATGAGAACCTTCATATTGATGTTGTACAAGCACAGAAAACTTAAACAGTGATTATACCAAACAAATCTCGACTTTTATACTATCGGAGTATCACTAGTTTTGGTTAATAAAGGCATTTAACGTCTTTCTAATGTTGTAATTAAGAATCGAGAATAGTCTAGTCTCCCAATCTTGAATTGTTGATAAATAAATCTAAATTATATTTTAATGTGACCAGAATAAGGAAAAATTAAAATGAACCTGTAAACACACATGTTTTCTACCACATATTTACCTCTAAAAAAAATACTAGCCACCCTTCCTTTATACGTGAAGAGGGAAAAGATACTCTGAGAAAATCATCGAAGCATGTTATGTATAGTGATGTTGAAAAAGTATCTGTTCGTTACAAGGTACTCGTTACTTACGAATACCGAAAGTAACGATTACTATACAGAGAGGCAAATCGTTACTTTGATTACTTTGATTACTCTGATTACTTCGTACCAATCGTATCAGAGCGAGTACATATTTGGGTATTGTATCTACAATCGGTTGATATCGATATCGGACCGGTATTCCACGAGTGTTCGGTATCAGTACAGTTAACTAAAATTTTATCTATGAAAGGCGAAGGCTATGAAGAGTTTTATAGGACTTTTACAGGACGCTGAGAAGTAGCTGAAACAGAGAGAGGTATATCATTTAACAAGCATGCACCCAGAAACAGATGTCTATACGATTTGTCGAGGTAGATAATTCACAGGATTTTGCAGATGTTCGTTCCTTTGAAAATAAAGATGCAACACATTAAGTACCGGCGCAAATTGATCCTAAGCAGACACAACCTGGCACCGGCGAGTTGCGTAGACCGTTCTGCGCATCCTACTATCAGTTCATGCGTTCGCAGGTCGAGCTTGGGAAGGTTTGTCATCGACGTACAGTTTTCTTGGGCTTGGGACGGGTGACTCAGCGCCAGATGTTAATTTTTACGTGTTTTTGTTTTGCGAGATGGAAATATCTGAAATGAATAAGCGGCAATATATTTTACACTATCTTGAATGAATAACATTTTATTGCTCTGTTGTATCAATCAGCACTACTCTACAAGTTTTCTTTGATTTGTTTTAATATGTATCTTATTATATAATATAGTAGGCGCAATAGTAGGGAATATAATATATCTGATTAAAACAGTGATTTTTTTACATGTTAAGTATTTTTAATTTCTTGTGAAGTATCTAGTTAGTGTGGCTTTAGCCAATAAATCAAAGTTATGCGTTTACAACAGCATATTATTTGAAAAATAAGGAGTACCATAATGTGTCATAATTATAATCTCCTTTATACAGATCAAAAAATTGTTTAGTATGTATTTCTAAATCCACACAATCATTGGAAAATGATTCATGGTAAAAAATATTTATTAATGACACTGTTATCGACAAAGTCGCTCAATTTTAAACTTGTCATCATATATTTATTAGACTTTTGTTTATCGTTAAAAATTAAATGATGGTTGGGAATTGTATTTTTTGTGTGATTTAATATTTTATCAAAAACATAATCACCAAAAGAACCGTTTTTGCAATCATAATCAATGCAGTGTTTAACTTATGCTTGTTATTATAAAGGTATGTAGAAATAGAATACTCAGTGTAAGATATCTTTTTATGCACCCGCTTATGATCAAATTCGATGTTTTCGAAAGTCATACCGCTACGACTACTAGGGACATGTAAGATATTTTTAAAACGTTACCAGTTACATGTACGGAACTACCGTTTTTTAGTTGCCTACTCAATTCAGTACAAGGATCAGATACATCGGTATTTTGTAATCAGTATTTGTACACAGTACCACTGAGAAACAGTATCAATAGTAACCGTTACACGTTTGCACTTATTTTGCCCGTCTCTATTCGTTACGGCGACAGCCGATGGTCGGGTTAGCTTGTGTTCAATATGCGGCACGCTAGAAAAATAACTGCACAGGTCACCCGTCCCACCGGCGCAGGTTGTGACTCGCTTAGGTTCAATATGCGCCGGGACTTAAGGCGGGTATACATATGCGCTCTGCTCGGTGTGCGAGCCGCTCGCGCACAGCATATTTGTTAAATTAGTACGTGTTTTCAAGTGGCACACAAACGGCTCGCACACGGCGCACCACGATCTAACTTCTGTCGGCTTTTCAACAAATGCTTTGATGGTTCGCAATACGTATTTGGACGGGTTTGCGAGTGGTTTGTTGGTTTTGGGGAGTTGAATATTTGTTAGTAATGGAGTGATCGGAAGGAAATATCAAACTTATTGATGTTTACCGTGGAAAATGAAAATGTGATGATGACATTGAATATATTTAAACATGTTACCTTGCAACCCCCAACTTGTTACCAACTTGCAACCATCTTGCAACAAACTTACAGCCAACTTGCAACCAACTTGCAACCAACTTGCAACCAACTTGCAACTCAACTTGCAACCAATCGGAATGAAACCAAACACTTCTCGATGAGAATAGGAGAAGCTACTCCCGACGTCGGCCGATATCGGATCTGATCTGATCGGAGAAAAACGGATCCAATGTAGGCACCCACATTTAATACTAATTATCTACAATTACTAAATATTCGTAAGTTTCCTCTGGATCGCGGAAGGTTCGTCAAAATGAAAAATTTTAACGAACATTAACCGCGCCACGAACTTCCGCCTTTAAGGCGGAGATACATATCCGCGCCGCGAATTCCGCGCCGTGTGAGCGCCGCGCGTTCGTGGCGCGATTAATGTTCGTTAAAATTTTTCATTTTGACGAACCTTCCGCGATCCAGAGGAAACTTACGAACATTTAGTAATTGTAGATAATTAGTATTAAATATGGGTGCCTACATTGGATCCGTTTTTCTCCGATCAGATCAGATCCGATATCGGCCGACGTCGGGAGTAGCTTCTCCTATTCTCATCGAGAAGTGTTTGGTTTCATTCCGATTGGATTGGATCATTCCAGTTGGTTGCAAGTTGGTTGTAAGTTGGTTGCAAGATGGTTGCAAGATGGTAACAAGTTGGGGGTTGCAAGCTAACATGTTTAAATATATTCAATGTCATCATCACATTTTCATTTTCCACGGTAAACATCAATAAGTTTGATATTTCCTTCCGATCACTCCATTACTAACAAATATTCAACTCAGGCGCCCCAAAACCAACAAACCACTCGCAAACTCGTCCAAATACGTATTGCGAACCAACAAAGCATTTGTTGAAAAACCGATAGAAGTTAGATCGTGGTGCGCCGTGTGCGAGCCGTTTGTGTGCCATTTGAAAACACGTACTAATCTAACAAATATGATGCGCGCGAGCGGCTCGCACACCGAGCAGAGCGCATATGTATACCCGCCTTTAGATTTTAATAATAAATACACACTATTCTTATCAGGCCTAGAAAAAAAATAGCATTAGATTAACCGGAAAAAATGTAGAAATGATAATATTTCAAGACTGTGATCATCAACTTTAATTTTACGTGTTGGTATAACATTGTTTTTGTTAGACCAGGACATTTAACACTAAAAACACAGGAATAAATCTATTTTTAAATATAGTAGGTACATAGAGACTTGCAAATTTTTGCATTCTATTTATACTCTGGGCTAATTAGCAAAATTCATGGAAAAGTTATTTACCAGCATTATCGAATTATAAGATCCTATATATTAATAATATAGGTATGCAAAGTCCGCAGATAGTGTGCTACTTTTTTTATAAACAAAATGGCGCCGACAAATCGTATATTTTTCAATTATTGCTCTATAACTCCGAAGATTTTAACTTTACAACAAAAATACTCAAATAAAAATTCACCGCAATTAAATTCTGCATAGAGATATGTTTTTCACGATTTGCTCCGACGAAAATTTTCCTCGGAAAATGCGGGTTTTCCTAACAAAAACTATAATTTTCAAATAAAGTTTTAGGTAAGTAATTATTAATCAATAATTAAATAACTTAGTGATGTCAAAGATTTCTTGGTATAGATTGTAATTCCAGAAGCCGGTGAAAATTAAACGAATATTTTAGCAACAATTCAATTGTTAATTAACAATTTACGATCGCAATAATAACCAAAATAATCATGACACATTGATCAAACTTATAAAGATTATAAAGATGAGATGCTTGTTTAATATTTTATCGACAAAATATAAATTTTTCTTTTTTTTGCATAATCTTTAAATTTTGAAAAAAAAAATAGTTATAATACGTTGGTCTAATTAGTAAAGTACAAAGAAAGGTTATTTACCAGCAATTTTATTGCTTTAATCGAATTATAAGATCCTATATATTATTAATATAGGTATGCAAAGTCCACAGATAGTGTGCTACTTTTTTTATAAACAAAATGGCGCCGACAAATCGTATTTTTTTCAATTATTGCTCTATAACTCCGAAGATTTTAACTTTACACCAAAAATACTAAAATAAAAATACACTCCAATTTAATTTTACATAGAGGCATGTTTTTCCCGATTTGCTCCGACGAAAATTTTCCTCGGAAAATGTGGGTTTTCCCAACAAAATCTCGAACTTTCAAATAAATTTTTTGGTCCAGTAATTATTTATCAATAATTATATAGCTTGGTGAAATAAAAGCTTTCTTGGTATAGATTATAAATTCAGAAGCCGGTTAAAATGAAACGAATATTTTAGCAACAATTCAATTGTTAATTAACAATTTACAGTCGCAATAACAACCAAAATAATCATGAGACATTTGTAACAACTAGCTGATGATTTTCTGCTGGAGTGAATGAAAAGGGAGTGGTAAACTCCAACAGAAGTAGTAAAAAGAAGAAGGTCTACTTAATGTAGCCAAAGGACAAAAATGTGTGGCTTCTCCGTTGAAGAAGCTGGAGTAACTAAAATACAACTTTGTAGTAGTATTTGTATGGAAGGATGCCAAGACAAAGAATATCGAATTGATACAGGACTAGAGATGAGAAATCATTAACAGATAGATATAACTTGAATGGCTAGCTAAATATGTATGAGAAGGGCCACTTGACACTCAAGGAAGGATTCGGCCAATTTGCACGGCTATTTTTGGCCAGACAATAGATTAAAGGAAGTGACAATGATGGCTCGAAAAGAAGATATGAAGATAATGTTCAGAAAATAGATAGAGTAAATATAATAATATACTGAAAATAGAATGAATTTTTGGGCGCCAGAAGAAGGATAACTAGGTTAACGCTCTTCCAGGTATTCTACGCTGCTATAGAGTATGTTAAGTTTGTAGTACAAGTATGTGAAAAGTTATTAAAGATTATTAAATTATAAAATATACTACTAAAAATAAAGGAGTAATAAGAAAAAAAAATCACAATAAATGTATATTTATTGAATGTAACTACTAGATCTTTTTAACAATCTCTGAGTTAGGACAAGTAACTAGTGTGTAACTCTAACATGACAGGAAAAAGTGATACTAGTGAAAGTCAATTACAAAATCATCATACAACTATGATCTAAGAATACTCTTTATAAGGTTAGAAAAACTGACTACGGGTACCTCTAATACAGGAAGTACAACTTACAACTAGGTTAGTAGAACCCTCACCAAATAATAATTGTACGTTTATAATACGTACACCTTAATTAAATACTACCTGATACTATATATAACATATAAATACCTCACTGTGAGTGGGACAGGCACAAGCCTTATTGAATAAATAAACCTACGAGTGGATACACAGATCCTTTTCCTAACTCGTGGTTTATAATAGTAATAATAACAAGTGAAACCAAAAACTAATCTGAGGGATTAGAATCCAGAAGTTCATATGAATTTAATAAATTAAAGTTAAAGTTAAATAAAGTTAATAAGTTAAAGTTAAGTAAAGTTAATAAGTTCAAGTTAAATAAAGTTAATAATTACAATTTTGACTAATATGTGAAGTTAATTTTTAAAAATTTAATTAAACATATACTAAAATAATGGAATGAGTTTAAATAATTATACAAAAGTGGAACACAGCCTAAAAATAATCAAGATAAGAGTACCGACTACTATTATCAGGGAAAATATCTGAGCTCAGAAATTTATACCTTTATAGATTGCAGAGTGTTGGGGAACGCTATCAATTAAATATTATGTTGTAAAGAAAAAAAAACCTATAAAAAATATAAAGCAGGAAAAATGTGTGTGCAATTGAACTATAAAAAAAAATGTACTAAATATCACAAAACCAGTCTGTCTTTAATAAGAGCACAGTAAATGTTCCCAAACAAACCACTCTTTCCTAATCTTGAAGTTGATGTAATGAGCACCCAAGGGTGCTAACTCTCGCTAGCAGCTGTCCTGCTGGAGGTACAGGAGAGGAAGACTGGTAGAAAGCAGCTGAAGGTACTCAAAACTGTTGGAAAGCAGCTGGAGGTACTCAAAAAAAGAAAATGTGGAAATAATCCAGGCTGGTCGCCTATTGATTGTTTCTCTCTGTGTGGTCTGGCCTTGGTGTTGTTGTAGGGTGGCTTTAAGATTTCATGGTAGGTGCTAAAAAAAACACAGTGTGGTGTTACTACCAATCTACCAATGTCAAAAAAAAGAAGCAAGAGATACGAGGAGGTGTTTTTATTCCTATGGGAATAAGAAGAAATAGGTCATTAAGTCCAAAAACTTGAATGACTAGACAGCTTGACCTTTTATCAGGTTGCTATCAGATGACCTTGGTCAAATAACACAAGTAATTTCCAATTGAAATACAAAATATAATTACTGTGAAAGAATATTTTATTATAATATATACACCGGTATATAGATATATTATACAAGGATGAAATATAGTAAGACTAAGCGATGGATACTTATTTGATCATCGTTCAAAAGATAGGAGTTCTGTAGACTTGAAAGGAATATAAAAAATGGAGTTTAAATTAGCTCTATTTTCCAACTGGAAGCACAAATTAACAACGAATATTGAATTATCTCTAGATGAGTTTGATCCATGAAAATAAAACATAAAAACCATGAAAATAGACTATGTGAAACTTAGTTAGCAAATGTCAAGGACTTCCAAAATGGCTGAATAAAATACTTAATAAAATGTGTATTTACCGGGGTAGAACTCATTGGATATAGTATGCTCTAAAATTCTTCAAATCCACTGCTGCTGGATAACTTCACTATACTTTTATTGTAATATTTAATCAATTTGGAACTGAGAATTAGAGGTGAATAATTGAGTCTAATGACCCCGCACACTACGATTCAGACCGAACACTCGAGAAACAATGGCAATCCAAGGCTCACGTTCACAGCTGAATCCTTCGTACCCCTCTACTAAGCATTGGCTGTCAAAGTGGGGAAACCAATGTTGCCACGTTTTAAATGTGACGTCATCAAGCATTTAAAAATTCTGAGATGGGTTTAAGTTCTATTTGAATAAACATTGAAAGAAAATAATTCTGAAAATAATTAAATAATATTTTGGATAGTTAAATAATATCTTCCCATCAATAATCGATTCTATAAGGGGCGGAACGTCACATTCCCTTTCAACCACCAGAAAAAAAAATTTTATTTAAAAAAATTTTTTTTTTTTTTTTTTCAAAATATTAAACTAGAGTAGTAGTGCTTAGTGTATCATTCCCCGTTGATTCGCAAGATTACAAATAATCACCACTAATAATCAAGGGAAAGTAGGATGGTCACTGCAGCAAATACCGGAAATTGCAAAATATGACCCGAAGTCCTAGTAAAAGTGCTAAAGATGAGACATAATTTATAATGACAAATAAGTGTCGAATTGGCAGTAAATCCAAAGTTGAACTATCCATGGACATCAGATTTATAAGGAGTATATCCAAGGACGAACAACCAGGCAAAGGTGAGAGCCAATTCATACCATAACGCAAGTACATATACTAAAGTCACCAATGAAATCAATAACTATAATAAGTGAAGAATCAAACACTCAATCCTAAATTGAACTAGCAATGGACACCAGATTCGTAATAGCATATCCAGAGAAGAACAACTAGGAATATTTATAGAATAATTTTCACCAATACCAACTAATATAAATAGTGAACATACCAAAGGAATGCAAACACATTAACCAAAATAAATGTGGAATCAGACACTCAATCCAAAGTCAGACTATCAATGGACAACAGATTCACAAAAGCATATCCAATGAAGAACGACCAGGAAGATTTATGGACCAATTCACATCCATACTAAATCATATAAATAAATTAGGTCTACGTACACCCACATCCGGTAATACGAACCTATACAACCAAATAAACAAAATAAGTGAAGAATCGGACACTTAATCCAAAATCGGACTAGCAATGGACACCAGATTTATAGGAGCATATCCAAAGAAGAACGATCAGGAAGATTTATGGACCAATTCTCACTAATACTAAATAACTAACTAAATTAGCTCTAGATCTACCCTCATCCGGTAATATGAGCCTATCGAAACTAAATAGTAAAAATAAAGGATGAACTTATAAGTTCTATGACTCCATGGTAAATACAAAATATGACGGGAACGAGCTCCCAATCTTTCATAAGACTGTATATTCATGTGAACATACATAGGATTATCCAGGAGATATTCCTGAATCTAAGCAACAATTAATGCCTAAGGAAAGAAGAGGGAATCTACTAAAAAGAAAATCAATAATTTGTCCCAGTGGGTTAATCACTAACATTACGACTCTACGTCTATGGAAAGTCAAGCATCTATATACTATGAACTAAGAGACATAAAATAAGCAAACTAGACTTCCCTATTATCGTGTGAAAATGTGCCTGGAATATTTGGAACAATTGCACAAGAATGGTTAGGAAGTGTTGTACACCATTTCCCAACCAGAAATATTATCATGGATAAACATCTGCCTACTCTGACAAGAAAGACATGGATTACGAAATCGGATAGCAGTGATCAGTTGCTGAACTTCGAACCCACGTATTCACCAACTTTGAGCATTAACAGACTAGTTCATAAGAAGAAATATGAAGGACTCAAGAATTCATTTATAAATCAAAATTCCAAATTCATTCCAGAATCATCCTGTGGAGGAAGTAAGAATCCGAATTAATATAAAGTATTTAAGGTACCTGTGACAAATATCAATAAAGTAACCCAATAACAAATTAACAACCACAACTTCTTTCCAATATGGCAAATCCAATGACATGATATAAAAACAACAAAAAAAAATAATAGGTATGTAATCAAATATCCAAGATATAACACATAATCTAAGATATGGTAGTGTAACATAGCTCCATCTATATTAAGCAAGAATACTTGTATGAGCCCACACATCCAAATATCTTAATATATAATAATCAACAGCCCTTTTATTCTGAGAGGTTGAGTACAAAACTAAGAGTACAAGTGGAGGTTATTAACTTGGTAATACTACTGGCTGGATTAGTATTTGAGAATATTTGTCGATAATGACTCAAATGCAATCTATAATACAAAAAAATAATAATAAACTCATACAAGCGGTATTACACAAGAATTCGGTACCTAATAACTAATACGTGAGAAATCATCAAGCCATGCCGAAGGATAAAAATTGCTATGGTCAGGCATTATCTGGTGATTAACAATTTAAACTAAAATACTATACCATAATAAAACTAATTAAAGGCAAACACAGGAAGATATTAGCTTAAACAACCCTGTTAAGCTAATCTTCTTCCGATGAAGTTGAAGAATCCACATCGTCCATGGTGTTGTCAGGCAGTAAATCCTTTACATGAAATTGACCAATTCGCTTATTAGTCGAATTGTCCTTTAATTCATAAATCAAAGGAGATATTACCCTTGAGACAGTACATGGGACATATTTCTGGCAAAACTTTGCAGAAATGGCATCACCCTTATTGGATTTGACAAAATTGCGCTTTAAGACTCGATCACCAACAAAGAATCGCAGATCTCGTTTCCTCAAATTATAGTGCTGCTGGTTCCTTAGGTAAGAAGTTTTTAACTTCTTCCTAATGTCTGCGAAAATATGAGGTAACGTCTGGAGATCATCTAAGCGATGAAGTTTCTCAGATATTTGAGGAAGATTTTCGGAATTGTCTGAAATTACACCAAAATAATCACCTGATAAAGCCACATTCCTACCAAAATTCAAATATGCTGGAGAGCACTGGGTAACTTCATGGACAGAAGTCCTTATGGCTTGAGCTATGGAATGAATATATTGATCCCAAGCTCTGTGATCAGGGTAAGTATAGGACCTTAGAGCTGTGACAATACTGCGATTTACTCTCTCAGTATGATTTGCTTGTGGATGGTAGGCAGCATTATAAAAGGTCTTTTGAACCTTATATTTAGCTAGAAGATCTTTAAAGGCCTTCGATACAAACTGAGGACCGTTGTCACATGACACAATTTGAGGAACACCATACACCAAAAAGACTTGTTCCTCCAAATATTTTAAAATTGCTGGAGTTGTGGCCTGGCGAAGGGGACAAACTAAAGGAAATTTAGTGAAATAATCCACAACTACCAGGCAATAGGTATTACCCTTGTAACTCCGAGGATAAGGTCCAATGAGATCCATTGAGATCATCTGCCAAGGAAAATTTATGTTCCTGAAGGAACCCATAAGTCCAGCCTGTGGTAGGTTACTTGGTTTACAAGTAGCACAAACCATGCATTTAGAAATGTACCTTTTTATAGACTTCCGCATACCAGGCCAATAATATAATTCGGCAATACGGTGATAAGTCTTATAAAAACCAAAATGACCCGCCGTAACTTCATCATGAAACATATGCAGAATATTTTCCCTATTTGGCGTAGGTACAACTATTTTCCACTCCGACATATTGGATAAGGACTCTATCGGACTTAAGATGTGTTTGTACAGAATATTATTCTCTACCTTAAAATCAGGATATTTTTGTGGGTCTTGAGTGACCCTATCAATCATATTCTGATACCACATATCAGGACTTAAAGAGGACAGATCTAGGACATTAATATCATGGACACGTGAAAGAGCATCTGCGACCACTACCCCGTTTGCCTTTCTATGGACAATCTTATATGAATAGGCAGCCAGTTTGCATATCCATCGAGAAAGCCTCTGTGAAGGGTTTTTCATACTATGAAGCCATACTAAGGAACTATGATCAGTAATTATAGTGAAATTACGACCTTCCAGATAATAACGAAAAGCTTCTAACCCATGGATGATAGCTAAGAGTTCTTTCTCCGTAGTTGAATAGTTTTTCTGGGCCTTGTTCAACTTCTTACTAGTGTACGCTATGGGGTGTTCGGAGCCATCTTTCAACTGAAATAATACGCCTCCAGAAGCTGTATTAGAGCAATCTGTCATTAGATAAAAATGCTCATCAAAATTAGGTGACATCATAACCGGAGCGCTCGTTAAAGCATCTTTAACGCGCCTAAAAGCTTCGTCAGCCTCAGGAGTCCAAGTAATGGTCTGTCCCTTTTTCCTGTTCTTCAAAAGATCAGT
This sequence comes from Diabrotica virgifera virgifera, assembly GCF_917563875.1. Lineage (NCBI taxonomy): Eukaryota > Metazoa > Arthropoda > Insecta > Coleoptera > Chrysomelidae > Diabrotica > Diabrotica virgifera. The sequence continues at coordinate 229,867,182 of NC_065447.1, forward strand.
AAGAGGTGACAACAAAGTAGAGTAGGACGGTACAAATCGCCGATAATAGCCACACATTCCCAATATCCTACGGACTTGGGTGGTGGTCTTTGGTATAGGAAAATTTTTGATAGCAACTATTTTCTCAGGATCAGTCCTCAGCCCCTGGTTATCCACAACATAACCCAAGAACTTAAGACTAGGGCGACAAAACTGACATTTATCCAGATTGACCGTTAGATTAGCTTCCTTAAGACGTAAAAATAACTTATCTAAAATTTCCATATGAAGGGAAAAATCAGGAGTGACAACCAAAATATCGTCTAAATAATAGAAAACATAGGGCTCTAACGGTGGACCAATGACTAAATCCATCAGACGACACATTGTCTGAGGAGCAGAAACAAGACCGAAAGGCATGGTGACAAACTGGAATAATCCTTTACCACTGACAGCAAAAGCAGTATACTTCTTGCTCTCTTCACTCAGTGGGATCTGTAGGAAGGCCTTAGACAAATCAATAGAAGAGATGTATTTGGCATTCTGAAGTTTGCTCAAAATCACATCTATTCTGGGGATAGGATAAGCATCCCTGTTAGTTGTGATACTGTTTAGTTTTCGACCGTCAAAGCAGATCCTGAAGGATCCATCCTTCTTCTTCGTTAACCAGAGCGGAGAACAGTAGGACGATGTTGAAGGTTCTATGATATTTAAAGCAAGCATCGAATCTACTTCCTTTTCTAAGTCTGCCTGCCAGGCTTGAGGTATGGGGTACTGATATAATCTGAAAGGAGTGGGATTTCCCACTTCGATAGTGTGAGAGATTAACGACGTACGACCTAGTTTGTCTTTTGAAGAAAGAGTAGTAAATTTAGAGATCATACTCTCTAATTGCCTTTGTTCAGAGCTTGATAAACTAGCAAAATCGTGAATAGCACTAAGGGTAGATAAATTAAATTCAGATATGGAAAAAGAAAAATCAGAACAACTTAAGGTACTATTGAAAGCATTGAAAAAGTCCATACCTAAAATTATAGAATTCTGCACGGAAGGAATAACATAAAATGTAATTTCCCTACATAAATCTGCCACTGTGATTTTAATTTGGAGTTTGCCCGTAATGGACTGAACTGTACCATCTGCAGTAGATACTTGCAAAGATGAAATGGGCATAATGGGAATACTAGAATTTTTCAATAAATTTAACGAATGTGCCCCTATCAATGAAATATTAGAGCCACTATCTAACAAAGCTAAACACGATTGTCCTAAAATTTGAATAGGAAGATATGGCCTATTATCATTTTGTTTCCTAACTAATAACGAATTAATATCTAGATCTAAAGTATTTGGTTGTCTACAACCGTTATATGGAACTAACCCAGACGTATCATCATCATTAACAAAACTAGAATCTAATATAGATAATGGAACCACATTACTATCACAATTATTATTGTTACGTTGAACACTACCAATCAAAGAAGCGTTTGTAAATGACCATCTGTGATCATTTGAATCAAGCGAATCTAACGTATTATCTATAGAAATAAATTTCTGGTTTAATTTTGTTTTGTGGTGTGTGCTGCTTTCTTGAACGACACCCCTTTCCCTTTTCGTGAAGATGGGTTTGGGTTGCTGGATGTGCTTGGTCCAGCAGTTTCGTTTGACGATGGGGTTTGATTCCCTGATTGGATGTTGGACGGAGAAACGTTCAGGGGACGGACCTCCGACGTGTCGTTTCCCGAACACTTAGAACAGTTTCTTTTAAGGGTGTTCTCTCGGCCACAACCATGGCAGAAAATACGATTTTGAGGAATCCCACAATTGTAAAATGGGTGACCAGGCTGATCACAATTCCAGCAGACAAGAGAACTAACAACCGAAACATTATGTTCATGACCCTTATTTAGCCAAGAACGTTGCCTAAAGGAAGTTGGCTGAGAAGAAGAGTTAGAAGAGGATCGAGATGTGGATGGAGGTTGAGAAGACCAGGATAACGTTTCCTCCAAACGTTTGCATTTTATAGTAAGGTCATCAATGTTCTGAATGTCCATAAGAGCTAATTGTTGATGATAAAAGGGCAATAGACATTTAAGGATGATTTTAATTTTAGCTAAATCTGACAAAGGAGTGTCTAAACGACTACACATACCTAATATAGTATTAATAAACATAGTAACAGATTCCCCAGGTTTCTGCTTATGATTCTTAATTTGATCTAATAAATCATCCTGGAATGAATACGGAAGAAAATCCGACTTCAACTTTTTAATCAGATCAGACCAACAAGAAAAATTACCCCTGTTATTCATAAACCATGTAAAAGCGGTCCCGGTGAACAACTCAGCAGAAGCAGCAAACAAATCCTCTTCAGAAACACCTCTAGATATTCGAAGACATTCAACCCTTTCTAAAAATGACATCACATCAGTGTGCTGTTTTTCACCTGAAAATGAAATACCCCATTTGTGTACTTGAACAGGTTTGGAGTACGTAAAGCTAGGTACATTGACTGAAGCATTAGGAGTAGAGGTAGCAATGGGGTTAACTCTAGAATCAAGTTCACCCTCTAGTGTTAATATTTTAAGAGAAACAGACCTCTTGAACGGTTCCTGTTCTTCAGAAGGACAGTGTAGCAAGTGTACACGGGCAGAAATATGGCCTAGACGAGATGTTAATCGCGCATACTCTGTATCCTTTACAGTTCCCCTAAACTTTTCGATTTTTTTAGACAAGCTGTCCAATGTTTCAGTGATTCCTTTTTGTTGTTCCTCAAAAGGAAGGGATACAGCTGAAATTTGGAGAAAACTTCTATTGCCAGCTTCTTGTTTCAAAGCACCTCTCAAAAGATTGCGTTTTTTATCGACAGTTGTCGACTCCTCTGGCATTATGTCCCGAATCTTTAATTCATAATCCAATTCATCCACCAGAAGATGTTCAGCTTTAAAAGCACACATGATGAGAGCAAAGTTATTGACAAATAGTCCAAAGAACAGAAATATGAAAAATATGAAAATATGAAAGTTTGCACGCAAAATATATATAATATAAACCGAGAAAATATCAGCAACACACCAACAAAATCAAAATAGCCAGCAAAAAAAAACATATATATAATGCAGTATATAATCTAATAAATAAGATCAAATAAATATATAAGATCAAATAAATGGATAAATAATCCAATAAATATTGTATACTCAAGTAAACCTACTACCTAAATACTGGAAGTAAATTTTTTTATTTATATGTAACTTACCACCACTCTAGAAAAAATATATATCTATAATAATAATAATAATAATCAACACTTAGTTGTACCTCCAACTATACCACTATTGACTGAAGAAATAAAATTGTTATATGAATTATATTATTAATAGCAATATTAAATATAAGTTCCCAATAAAAATTCAAAATCTAACCCAGAATGTAAGCTGCACAAACATATACTATAATGAGGTCCCAAAATATAAACAAAAATCAAAACAGCGTTTAAGAATACCTGATATGTATCAGAAATTAAAAATAAAATAAATAAGTAACAATATGTGTATAGGATACCAAACGGAAATAACAAAGAGATTTCAGATAAAAGAGAAGAATTGACCTCAATGAATACTGTCTCAGACCAAAAATAAAGCCACCACGTTGGAAAGCCGATGTAACAACTAGCTGATGATTTTCTGCTGGAGTGAATGAAAAGGGAGTGGTAAACTCCAACAGAAGTAGTAAAAAGAAGAAGGTCTACTTAATGTAGCCAAAGGACAAAAATGTGTGGCTTCTCCGTTGAAGAAGCTGGAGTAACTAAAATACAACTTTGTAGTAGTATTTGTATGGAAGGATGCCAAGACAAAGAATATCGAATTGATACAGGACTAGAGATGAGAAATCATTAACAGATAGATATAACTTGAATGGCTAGCTAAATATGTATGAGAAGGGCCACTTGACACTCAAGGAAGGATTCGGCCAATTTGCACGGCTATTTTTGGCCAGACAATAGATTAAAGGAAGTGACAATGATGGCTCGAAAAGAAGATATGAAGATAATGTTCAGAAAATAGATAGAGTAAATATAATAATATACTGAAAATAGAATGAATTTTTGGGCGCCAGAAGAAGGATAACTAGGTTAACGCTCTTCCAGGTATTCTACGCTGCTATAGAGTATGTTAAGTTTGTAGTACAAGTATGTGAAAAGTTATTAAAGATTATTAAATTATAAAATATACTACTAAAAATAAAGGAGTAATAAGAAAAAAAAATCACAATAAATGTATATTTATTGAATGTAACTACTAGATCTTTTTAACAATCTCTGAGTTAGGACAAGTAACTAGTGTGTAACTCTAACATGACAGGAAAAAGTGATACTAGTGAAAGTCAATTACAAAATCATCATACAACTATGATCTAAGAATACTCTTTATAAGGTTAGAAAAACTGACTACGGGTACCTCTAATACAGGAAGTACAACTTACAACTAGGTTAGTAGAACCCTCACCAAATAATAATTGTACGTTTATAATACGTACACCTTAATTAAATACTACCTGATACTATATATAACATATAAATACCTCACTGTGAGTGGGACAGGCACAAGCCTTATTGAATAAATAAACCTACGAGTGGATACACAGATCCTTTTCCTAACTCGTGGTTTATAATAGTAATAATAACAAGTGAAACCAAAAACTAATCTGAGGGATTAGAATCCAGAAGTTCATATGAATTTAATAAATTAAAGTTAAAGTTAAATAAAGTTAATAAGTTAAAGTTAAGTAAAGTTAATAAGTTCAAGTTAAATAAAGTTAATAATTACAATTTTGACTAATATGTGAAGTTAATTTTTAAAAATTTAATTAAACATATACTAAAATAATGGAATGAGTTTAAATAATTATACAAAAGTGGAACACAGCCTAAAAATAATCAAGATAAGAGTACCGACTACTATTATCAGGGAAAATATCTGAGCTCAGAAATTTATACCTTTATAGATTGCAGAGTGTTGGGGAACGCTATCAATTAAATATTATGTTGTAAAGAAAAAAAAACCTATAAAAAATATAAAGCAGGAAAAATGTGTGTGCAATTGAACTATAAAAAAAAATGTACTAAATATCACAAAACCAGTCTGTCTTTAATAAGAGCACAGTAAATGTTCCCAAACAAACCACTCTTTCCTAATCTTGAAGTTGATGTAATGAGCACCCAAGGGTGCTAACTCTCGCTAGCAGCTGTCCTGCTGGAGGTACAGGAGAGGAAGACTGGTAGAAAGCAGCTGAAGGTACTCAAAACTGTTGGAAAGCAGCTGGAGGTACTCAAAAAAAGAAAATGTGGAAATAATCCAGGCTGGTCGCCTATTGATTGTTTCTCTCTGTGTGGTCTGGCCTTGGTGTTGTTGTAGGGTGGCTTTAAGATTTCATGGTAGGTGCTAAAAAAAACACAGTGTGGTGTTACTACCAATCTACCAATGTCAAAAAAAAGAAGCAAGAGATACGAGGAGGTGTTTTTATTCCTATGGGAATAAGAAGAAATAGGTCATTAAGTCCAAAAACTTGAATGACTAGACAGCTTGACCTTTTATCAGGTTGCTATCAGATGACCTTGGTCAAATAACACAAGTAATTTCCAATTGAAATACAAAATATAATTACTGTGAAAGAATATTTTATTATAATATATACACCGGTATATAGATATATTATACAAGGATGAAATATAGTAAGACTAAGCGATGGATACTTATTTGATCATCGTTCAAAAGATAGGAGTTCTGTAGACTTGAAAGGAATATAAAAAATGGAGTTTAAATTAGCTCTATTTTCCAACTGGAAGCACAAATTAACAACGAATATTGAATTATCTCTAGATGAGTTTGATCCATGAAAATAAAACATAAAAACCATGAAAATAGACTATGTGAAACTTAGTTAGCAAATGTCAAGGACTTCCAAAATGGCTGAATAAAATACTTAATAAAATGTGTATTTACCGGGGTAGAACTCATTGGATATAGTATGCTCTAAAATTCTTCAAATCCACTGCTGCTGGATAACTTCACTATACTTTTATTGTAATATTTAATCAATTTGGAACTGAGAATTAGAGGTGAATAATTGAGTCTAATGACCCCGCACACTACGATTCAGACCGAACACTCGAGAAACAATGGCAATCCAAGGCTCACGTTCACAGCTGAATCCTTCGTACCCCTCTACTAAGCATTGGCTGTCAAAGTGGGGAAACCAATGTTGCCACGTTTTAAATGTGACGTCATCAAGCATTTAAAAATTCTGAGATGGGTTTAAGTTCTATTTGAATAAACATTGAAAGAAAATAATTCTGAAAATAATTAAATAATATTTTGGATAGTTAAATAATATCTTCCCATCAATAATCGATTCTATAAGGGGCGGAACGTCACACATTGATCAAACTTAGAAAGGTTATAAAGGTGTGATGCCTACTTAATATTTTGTCGACAAAATATAAATTTTTCATTTTTTTGCATAATCTTTAAATGTTTAAAAAAAATTGTTATAAACAAATTAACATTTCTTAGAAATTGTTTATTATATTCTAATTTTAAAAAATACTTAAAATGCGTATTTCATAGGTCTTGAAAATGAATGCTTTAAAAAAAATTTCCAACCATTTGCAAAAAAGTTAGGAAACAGCAAAATAAATATACGATATCTCCATTGTTTATAATTTGTTTTAATTGTTTCAAGGCTTAAAAGTGAGTCTATGGTACAATCTAATTACTCACAAAGAATGTCAAAAATTAGTGCAATGGTTATATTTTAATCAAAGATTAAAAATACTTTTTTTTGTAATTTTTAGGGCGAAAGTAGGCTTGATACAGAGCCGGAGATAAAATGTTCACTCGAAGCGGCTGACACGCTTAAACCCGCGCGAGTTGTGTATGTGGGCGGGTAGCTACGGTACTGTATTATTCTACTTTCGCGCGTGTAAATTACAAAAAAATATATTTATAATCTTTAATTAAAATATAACCATTAAGCTGATAATCGAATTGTTGTATAAATAATTAGCTTGTACTTTAAACTCACTTCTACGCTTTGAAAGAATTAAAAAAAATTATTAACACCGTAGTAATCGTATGTTTACTTTGCTGTTACATAACTTTTTTGCAAATCGTTGCAAAAAAGTTTTAAAGCATTCATTTTCAAGATATTTGAAATGGGCATTTTAGCTATTTTTTAAAATTATAATATAATAAAAACTTTCTGAGAAACGTTAATTTGTTTATACCTATTTTTTTAAACATTTAAAGATTATGCAAAAAAATAAAAAATTTATATTTTGTCGACAAAATGTTAAAGAGGCATCTCACCTTTATAAGATTTCAAAGTTTGATCAGTGTATCATAATTATTTTGGTTATTATTGCGATCGTAAATTATTAATTAACAATTGAATTGTTGCTAAAATATTTGTTTAATTTTCACCAGCTTCTGGAACTATAATCTAAACCAAGAAGGCTTTTCAGTCACCAAATTATTTAATTATTGGTAAATAATTACTTATCTAAAACTTTATTTGAAAATTAAAGATTTTGTTGGGAAAACCCGCATTTTCCGAGGAAAATTTTCGTCGGAGCAGATCGGGAAAAGACCCGTCTCTATGCAGAATTTAATCATGGTGAATTTTTATTTGAGTGTTTTTGTTGTAAAGTTAAAATCTTCGGAGTTCTAGAGCAATAATTGAAAAAACACGATTTTCGGGCGCCATTTTGTTTATAAAAAAAGTAGCACACTATCTGCGGACTTTGCATAGCTATATTATTAATATATAGGATCTTATAATTCGATTCCAGCAATAAAATTGCTGGTAAATAACTTTTCCCAAAAATGGCCTATTCTCCGATAATCAGCCTAGACTATTAGTATTAGAATGACGTCTGGAAAAAAGTCTACAATAGAACAATGGGTAGAAATGCATTATTACATTTTAAAGTGTATAAAACGTATCGAAAAATGCATAAACATGTTAAAATCAGTATATTAAGGCAGATAGATCAGCCAAATTTTCTTATTTCGGGGTATTTGACTCTCTAAACTATAGCTGACGTAGGTACCTTAGCAGAAACCATGCGCAGCAGGTGCTTCGGAGGATGGTTCTGATTGCGTAGTCGTATTCAGTAATCCCAAAAACCCTTGAATAACAAAATCTGGCCCTAAATATACTGATTTTGACATGTTTATGTACTTTTTGATGCATTTTATACTGCAATTATGCATTTCCACCTATTTTTTTTTTCTAAAATTTTTTCCTGTTTCACTATTTCCCTAAAAATAATTTATTTTTTCCTAAATGCCTTGATCTATGTGTATTTTATTGTTATGCTCCAAAAATCTAAAATAATATCTGACCGGGCCAAAAAAATTAGTAGAATTTATAAAAAAATTCATTTTTAATTTTTAATTAGTGTGGACAATATTATATCGAGCACCCCTTGTTTTTAATATTTTTTAACATAATAGATTACATGTCATATAATTTCTATCCATTAAATAGATCGGTGAAGGTCGTTGTTTTATCGGATCTTATACTTATACGAAATACTGAGAAATGCGATTCTCGATATGATTACCGGTACTCAAATACAAAAGTAACAAAAGTAGCCAAAGTAATCAAAGTAACGAATACTGTAAATAATTACTTTATACAAAAGTAACGATTTGTAACGGATACTAGAAAGTAACTATAATCAACATCACTAGTTATGCATGATTATTATTATGAGCACAATTTTATTCCATCGACTTTACAATTCAAAACAAACATACATAATCAAACATAATCGTCCCTCTTCTACCGTTAGATGTCGAGGAAGGTGCGACTAGCTTTTCATGAATTTTCTCCACTATTTTCTCTTCTTCGCCATTTGTGTTGGTTCGTGTTAAGATTTGGGCTTATTTTGTAATATATATGTTGTGTCCCTGTTCTAGTTTTTTATTGGTCTTCCTCCTCTGTTTTTCCCTATTGGTTTACCTTCCCACACTCTTTTCACTTGTCTGTTACTGTCCATTCGTGTTATATGACCGAACCATCCCACAATTTTTTCTATATTGTGTCAAGTAACGGACTAATTTTATTTCTCTTTCTTTTTTCTTCATTTTTGAGACTATCTGTCCTTCTGGCCTCTATCGTCCTTTTTGGGTATTTTATCTCTGCTGCTGGTATCCTACTCTGGTGTCTTCTGTTAAAGATCCAGTTCTCTGCTCCTTATGTCAATATATTAGGCGTTGGTCTATATATTGTTCCCTGTATTGGCATCTTCTTTTTCCTTGGAATTTCTTTGTTATTGAGTAATCCTCTATTTACTACCTGGAATAGTTTTTCTTTATTCTCTAGTCTCTGGTTGACATCGTCTTCGATGCTTTCTCTGTTATAGGCCAGGGTAATAAGACAAAAATATACCCTGTTCGTGACACTTAGCAGCCAGGGCACTGAAGCATTTTTTTCGACAGGTAGTACCTATAGGAACAAATTATAACTATTTCCTGCGTAGGATATGGCGGCCATTTTTATTTATTAACAATTAATTGTCAAAAAATGGCATTTTCCCCTTTTTTTTCAAATCAACGGAAAACAGTGAAACTTATGATTTTTTTGTACAAATATCTTCGATATTATGGAAAAAGCTTTAAAATGAAGTATTACAAAGTTTGATATACTCATTTATTGTTAATATAATTGCGAAAAAAGGTCGGAATTGCAAAAAAAATATTTCCTCAGTAACTGTTGTAAAAATTAGTGTACAGCTTTGAAATTTTTGTCAAATGAGGGTTTTTTGGTGCTTATAATGTGATAAAAATTTGAAAGCGATTCATTCAATTGTTTAAATTTTATTCAAATTATTTATCCCAGAGAGCATTTTTTTTGCAATAACATAAGTCAGAAAAAAATGACCTTAGTACCATTCCACAGATGTCAAATGACAGAGCATGAGCTATATTTTCAACATGGTTTAAAAAAGTAAATAAAAAATGTATTTATTAGTCATAAATAATTATGCAAATTATCATCAATATTTCTTTATAATCTTTTTGAATAACTTTTTCCAAAAAAATAACATTTTTACCCTGTTTTAAGTGCACAACTACCAAGTAATGTTATCTATATCATAATTAATAAAAAATTGTAATAAATATATATAATTTATTATATAACAAAATAAAAAGTTTATAAAGAAAGTTGAAAACTTATTGGTACATTTCCCTGGTGACACTTCCAAGGCTTCTACAATTTGCAAGCCAAATGGATGCTGCAGTGAAGACAAAGGGAAGGAATTCTACACTATGCAATTCACATCCCCCGTTTTGCTATTAGGATTGAAAACTAACTTCATCTTTCAATTGCCAGATGACGCTAGTCACCTAATACCTTCACTTCGGTTGCAATGGGTGGGAAAGCTCTCGACGCTAGTCAATTAGGGTATGGAGAACAGTGCCTACGTTCTTTCCGATGAGGCTCCAATAAGAGCCGAAAATCGCGATTCAGAGGACTGGATTGCGCTCCGTATTCTAATTGAAATGTAAGATTGTTTTGCCTTCGCATTGCAACTGAATAAAAATGGTATACATTTTTATTTTATAGTCGTATTACTCCGTAGAGTAACCAGGTGAATTTTCCGTTGGAACTTTACCGAGCTGTAGACGGGGGATGTGAATTGCATAGTGTAGAATTCCTTCCCTTTGTCTTCACTGCAGCATCCATTTGGCTTGCAAATTGTAGAAGCCTTGGAGGTGTCACCAGGGAAATGTACCAATAAGTTTTCAATTTAAAAATCTTTTAGTAATATTTTTAATATTTTCAATATTATTAATTTTGCTATTAGGATTGAAAACTAACTTCATCTTTCAATTGCCAGATGACGCTAGTCACCTAATACCTTCACTTCGGTTGCAACGGGTGGGAAAAACTCTCGACGCTAGTCAATTAGGGTATGGAGAACAGTGCGTACGTTCTTTCCGATGAGGCTCCAATAAGAGCCGAAAATCGCGATTCAGAGGACTGGACTGCGCTCCGTATTCTAATTAAAAAGTAAGATTGTTTTGCCTTCGCATTGCAACTGAATACAAAAAAATGGTATACATTTTTATTTTATAAGGAAAGGTTTACGATACTTTTGCATAATTATTTATTACTAATAAATGCATTTTTATTCACTTTTTTTAAACCAAGTTGACAACATAGCTCATGCTCTTTCATTTGACACCTGTGGAATGGTTCTAACGTCATTTTCTTATGACTAATATTATTGCAAAAAAATACTCTCTGGGATAAACAATTTGAATAAAATTTAAACCATTGAATGAATCGCTTTTAAATTTCTATCACATATTAAGCACCAAAGAACCCTTATTTGACAAAAATTTCAAAGCTGTAGACTAATTTTTACAACAGTTATTGCTAAAGTAATTTTTTTGCAATTCCGACCTTTTTTCGCAATTATTTATTGCCAATTAGTATTACCTTTTGAAAAAACGCTTCAGTTCCCTGGCTGTTCAAGTGTCATGGAAAAAACCTTATTACCCTGGACTATTAATGATTACTTTTCCCAAGTATTTGTATATACACACACCCAAACTTATAAAGAATCATCTGATATTTCTTATTATTTCCTGCGAATTTAAAAAAACGAACCCACGAAGTCAAACATAATTTATTTTAAAGCAATTTAATAACAAATACGTAACAATTAAATAAAACAATAAAGTATTTAACAAACAAATTGAAACTAGTTGTTTTAAAGTCAATAGAATAAAAAATTTCAATGTAAAACTAATTCTGAAACTTTTTCATTTTTTTTTGGTAGTCAGTTTTATTACCTCTATAAATAGTCCTATGCAAGCTTCAGTTTGCGTGGGCACGCTCCTAATCAAATTTCAACATTTTGTTGTGGTAGGTTGCTCCATTCTTCAAGAGCAGGTTATACTAGCCGTGAGGTGTTTTGTGAATTATCCGGCCAGCTCTAATTTTTCTTTTAAGCATATCCTACAAATACTCTATAGGGTTAAGCTCGGGTGAGCAAGCAGTCTACTCCAAACAGGGGATACCTTCTGCTTCAATGATGCCTCTAGTCACTCTAATGGTATGTGGAGGTCCATTATCATGCATCAAAATTAAATTTTCTCCTGTTGTATCTCTTCAGAGCCTAACTACAGGCTATCAACTTACCTGTGAGCAGTTAAAGTTGATTGGATGAAAATTAAAGGAGTTTTTTCCTCCCCAGAACATTATACTTCCCCTTGCATATTTGTGAACAGATCTGGCAGTTTTTGTTCTTGCTTGTCTTCTTCAACCTCTAAGTACACGATTTCGTGGGTCATCTGATTTTACACCAATCCTGACTTTTTCTGAAAATAGCACCATTTTGTCAATTCCCAATGTTCCAGTTTTGGTGGTGAAGACACCAATTTAGGCGATCAATCTTTTGCTGCCTGGATATCTCGGGAACTCATAACTGTCTCCTGCTGTATACTTCTTGGCACTATCTCTTCTTTTTTTTGTTTTAACTGAAAAAGTTACACCTGTAATTTCCAAAAGCTGCCTTTGGAGCTGCAGGTGAGATATGGTTGGGTCTTTTCCAGCTGATTGGACAATTAAACGATCGTGACGAGCCGTTATTACTTTTTGGCGACTTTCTCTTGCTTTATTTTTAAGCTTTCCTAGTTCATAATACCTAGCATAGGTTTTGGACAGGACGCCCTGTGTTACGCATAGCTCTACAGCTATGTCCCTATGAGAACATTACTTTCTCCACAAGACCAACATCTTTACCTGTTGTAAGTTCTCTAACCCCACATGAGGCATATTTTCGTTTTCGGACGCAAAAGTTAGTTTATTTATTTTCGATCAATTTGCAACTCAAGGAAATAAGCATACGTATCGAGCTGTACTATCTGATTGTCGTATCGATTTGTTTATTTTTATTAAAACCCTTTATTCTTCGCAACAATAACAAGTTTTCTCAAAAGAAATGAATATTGCTTTGAAATATATGGTGATTCCATATAAGCTTGGTTGTGTGTATTTGTTTGATTTATTCTTTTTGTTGATCTATTACCAAAAGTGATCTATCGTTCGATTAGGTCATCCGTGTCTTTTTTGCTGTTTTGTTGCTTCTGTCCCACATACTGCTCAAACAGTTTCCCTTCCAGACCCTGAAAATCTAAATGAATACTTTGTTAATGTGAGTAAAAATATTACATCAACTATTTTGCCACAACAAGATCCCATTTCCTATCTCCCTAATTCAAGACAGGTCTCGAATTCATTCTTTATAAAACCTGTCAATAAATCTGAACTGATCCAAACAATCAATAGTATCAAAAGCAAATCTTCCTGTAGTACTGATGGTCTATCGATAAAAAATTTTTCTAATCTTGGGTGCCTGAAGACAGCCATCATTAATCCTCTTCATAAGGGTGGTGAAATATCTAATACATGCAATTATAGACCTATTGCACTACTACCGGTACTCTCCAAAATTATTGAGAGACTCATAAAAGCCCGACTTATGTCCTTTCTAGTTGAAAACAACATTTTATCACAAAATCAGTTCGGCTTTTTAAATAATAAATGCACCATTGATGCCAAGTTTTCTGTACTGCATGAGGTTTATCAAGCACTGAACAATAATCTTCACACTGCCACCGTTTTTTTGTGACTACGCCAAAGCTTTTGATTGTGTAAATCACAACATTTTGATAAAAAAACTAAATTTCTACGGAATTCGAGGTATTTCTTTAGATTGGTTCCAATCTTACTTGGATGATAGGAAACAACGGGTTAGAGCAAATGATACAGACTCTAGTCTCAAAATCATTGTATGTGGGGTACCTCAAGGTTCAGTATTGGGTCCTCTACTTTTCCTTATCTTTATTAATGACATCACTAGTTTAAAAATCGATGGAAAAATCTTTCTTTTTGCTGATGATACCAGTACCTATCACTTGGAGCAACTCAAACATTGCAACTCTTCATGCTACTATAACTTCTGATCTACTTACAATAAAAACCTGGTCTGACTCTAATTTACTCTCATTTAACGTAGATAAAACAGTAGCATTGTCTTATAAAGGAGCTCTTCAACCCTTACCTCTTAATAACAGCCAGATCAGTACTGTTGATTCTGTAAAATTTCTTGGTATTTTTTTAGAGAGCAACCTTAAATGGTCCCTCCATATCGATTTGTTAAGAAGGAAACTAACTTCAGCTTGCTATGCTATAAGATCTGTTTCGAATGAACTCAATCTAGAATCTTCCAAAATAACATATTTTTCTTTGTTCGAGTCGCATATTCGTTATGGTCTACCTTTTTGGGGTTCTGGTACAGCTGCCCAATTCGATGTTATTTTCAAATTACAAAAAGAGCAATAAGATATTTGTTTTGCCTCAGAAGAACAACACATTGCAGAAGTTACTTCAAAAATCACGGAATTTTAACCCTTCCATCTTTGTATATTTTAGAAACTGCTTGCTTAATTCGTAAACATCTACATGTCTTTCCACCAAGACCTAACCATGACTACTTCACGAGAAATTCTACGTTTAACGTCTATTTGCCAACCCCGTCCTCGGAGTTAGTAAAGAAATCTATATTATAATCCGCAAAAAAACTTTACAACCATCTCCCCTACAATTTAAATCTGCAGCATCTTTCCCCAAATTCCGTAAACTGACAAAAGCCTACCTATCTCAAAGACCATATTATTCAGTAGAAGATTTCTTAATCAATAACTAAGAAATTACAGTACCCTTTGCACAAGTAGTATTTTTATTATTTTTTTTTTATTTATATTTGGGTGTCATATGCAGCAGCTTAACTTTTAAAACTTTTTTTATTAATTACTAGGTAGACTATGCATTTGCAATTTATTTTAAATTTTGCAATTGATTATTTGTGTTCATTCACCTTCATTTGTAGTCAACTTCATTATTGTTAGTATTATTTTAAATATTTGACGATTTATGTAATTTTAGTAAATTGGATTGTTATTGTTTTGTTTTCTTGACTTTTATAAACTTTGTCGATAAAATTGTACAATTTTTCATGACAATAAAGCATATTTCTATTCTATTCTATTCTATACTTTTTTGCCTCGAAAGATGTATTTTTAGGTTTCTTGGGTAATTATAAACAAAAAAGGTCTCTTGTCATATTTCTGAAACGTTAATAGTTTTCGAGTTATAAGCGATTTAAAATCTGAAAAATGCGAAAATATGCATTTGCGATGCTTGAAAACTCTGAAAGTTTTAATAAAAAGACAGATTTTTTTTATCCGTTTTTTTTAGATCTTTTTTTTGTTTAAGATGACCCAAAAATGCTAAAAACATATTTTCCTGAGCAAAAAAGGTGATGTTTTGAATTTGTTAAAAAAAAATGTTTAAAAATTTCTGCCCAAAAATTTCGCCCGGTACCCTTCTGATTTGTTTATAGGGGATATTTTTTAACAAGAATCCGCATAGAAACCGAATTAGAACAGTCAGACACAAGCAGTATAAATCCGGACCCCGGAAGTGTCATAGGTTTTCGAAACGGACCCTCAGGGAAACTAATTGGTTACCCCTGGTATATGGTTACATATCAAGTTAAAGTTAGGTATTACAAAAGAAACATGACAGTAAATTTTGAGTACGTACAGAAAATGGGAGCCGAAAGATGACCAAATCAAGAGCATATTAGAATCTAATAAAGTAAATAAACGAAAGAGAGGACATAATACATTACAAATACGTTGTAAAAGCAGTTGAAGCCAGGGGGATGAATTACACAGATACGAAAAGAATGTAAAAATAGAAGAATTATAAGTTTTAAGTTGAATTTGTTTAATCCGTATAGTGTATATAATATGTAACTAATTTTAATATGTTTAACATAAAGCAACATACAATTTTTACATGCGAAAGTATATTATACAAGATTTATTTGCGTCCTTTACCATATAAAAAATGCAATTCTATAACATGTTGAAATATTTACATTTAGAAAATCAACAACAAAATCAAACTTTTGCTGACTGTATAATTATATACTGCTAATTTCGCAAAATCTAAATATACAAATGGTTTGGTCTCAGTAACCTACTAACGTGAAGTGTGGTAGTTTTTTCATATGGAGTCCCCAAAGAAAGTGCGCCAAAATAATGAACAACCTTCCACCAGTGGTGAGTCTTTTCGGGAACCTGAGGGTATGGTTTCTATCGATCTAAATGCTACAAAAAACCAAGCTGATAATAGAGGTACGTATAAATGATATTTATTTTTTGAGAAAAATCGATTTGCAGACAATTTTATAAATATTTTGTTTATTAGGTCACACGTGTCTTCTTATTTTGATTTTCTTCCTTATATTCTTTTATTTAGACAAATTGTCTGCTTTATTTAGTTTATTTTATAGTTAATGTTTTAAGTATTTTCCTTCTTCTTCTTCAGGTGCCATCTTCGCTACGGAGGTTGGCAATCATCATAGCTATTTTAATTTTTGAGGCAGTGGCTCTAAATAATTGTTATGAGCTGCATCCAAACCATTCTCTCAGGTTCTTCAGCCATGAAATTCGTCTTCTTCCGATGCTTCTTCTCCATCTATCTTTCCCTGCATTATGAGTCGCAGGATGCCATACTTCTCGCCCCACTTCACATGTCCGAGATACTGTAGTTTTCTTTTTTAATTGTAAGTTCTACTTCCTTCTCTTTACCTATTCTTCTTAGTACTTCGTTGTTCGTAACTCTATCTACCCAGGAAAAACTCATAATTTTCAAAGGCGTTAAGTCATCCATTATTTGTCATTATTAAGTCACTCTACATTTATCGTCCATGATTCCACTCCATAGTATAGTACACTGTACACGTAACATTTTGTTAGGCATACTTTAAGAGCTAATGTTAAATCTTTGCTACATAGGACCTTTTTCATTTTCATAAAATTAGAATGTGCTTTTTCGATTCTGACTTTGATTTCAGCAGTGTAGTCATTATTTCCTGTTATAAGTGTTCCTAGGTAAGTGTACTTTTTTATGCTGGCCCTCTACTATCAAGATTTCGTTAGTATTATGGTTGTTTTTACTAATTTTCAACTTCGTCTTATTGATATTGAGAGAGAGTCCGTACTCCCTACTAGGCCTTACTATTTTACTTATGAGTCTTTGCAGGTCTTGTAAACTATCGGCTATTATTACTGTATCATCTGCATATCTGATGTTGTTAACTAATACTCCATTTAGTCGTATGCCGACTGTTTTATCTTCCAGAGTTTCTCGCATTACCTGTTCAGAATAAGGGTTAAATAATAAGGTGATATTATGCAGCCTTGCCGGACTCCTCTCTTTATTTCCATTTCTTCAGATGTTTCTTTTTCAATTCTTACTATTGCTCGCTCATTGTAATAGAGGTATATTAGTCAGTATATTAGTCTTAAATCTCTTTCATCTAGGTTTTTAGTTTAATTTTCATGAGTCGATCATGTTTTACTTTATCAAACGCTTTATTGTAGTCTATAAAATTGACGTAAAGAGGACGGTTAACATCCAAACATCTCTGTGTCAGCACGTTAAAGGAGAATAATGCCTCTCTGGTACCCATACCATTGCGGAATCCACATGAAGTGTCACTAATATCCAGCTCCAGTTTAGAGTGTATTCTGGCGTGGATAATTTTCAGCAGAATTTTCAAGGTATGTGACATTAAGCTTATGGTTCGGTAGTCCTTTGGGATTCACTTTCTTTGGCAATCACACAAATGCTGATGTCAACATTTCTCTAGGGATGAGTATTTTCCATTACTCTCTATTTCTCACTCTCTATTTAATCTCTGTCCATCTCAGGACAATTCTTTCATGATCTGCTGTTACAGTTCTTCTCCAGCTAGTATTCTCTCTTCGTCTTCTTTCGTCTGGTTGGTATTTGAGTGTGTCTGGTTATATTATTTTGGTCTTTTGTAGTGTATATCAAATCCTTTCCTTTGTCCAATCATTTCCTTCTTTTAATCGTGAGTGTTATTTTCTCTTGTTTTGTTCTTCTTCATAGTTTTGCTATAGATGCATCTTCTTCATAGTTTTGCTATAGATGCATCTTCTTCTTAACGTGCCCTATCAAGTCCCCTTGACGTTGGCGATTAACATGGCGAAACTGTCTCTGTCTCGAGCTATTCTAAATAGGTGTTCTGCTTTCTTTATTCCTGTCCACTCCCGGATATTCTTCAACCAAGAGGCCTACTTTCTACCAATTCCTCTGCGTCCTTCGATTTTACCCATCATAATAAGTTGAAGAATATTATACCGGTCTCCCCTTACTACGTGTCCAAAATAGGCCATCTTTCTATATTTGATGTTATCAAGCAGCTCGCGGGTAGCATTTGCTCTCTTAAGGACTGCCACATTTGTCAGCATAGCCGTCCATGGTATTTTTAGAATACGTCTGTGCAGCCACATTTCAAAGGCCTCCAAACGGTTAATGGTGGATATTTTTAATGTCCATGCTTCGACACCATACAAGAGGACTGACCAAATGTAGCATTTAATCATGCGCTTTCGAAGTTGAAGTTGCAAGGTATCATTACAGAAGAATGACCTCATTTTTAAAAATGTCGTGCGGGCTATCTCGTTTCTACATTTTATCTCTTTATTAGATCTCTATCTTTTATTATTTTATAGATGCATAATTTTGTTATTTAACAGGCCAGTATATTTTTGGGATTTTTTTCAACGATTTATTTATAAAGGTTTGCAATTTTTTGGTAGTTGTTTCTTCCTGTCTCCATGATTAAATATTTCGATTTGGGTTCATTCTGATATATTTCATGTATTCCAAATTTTATTTAAGGAGTTATATGCATATTGTGCCTTTACTCTTAACTTTTCTACAAATTATGATCTACTACTGTCTTTTCTTCCATGAATTATCCCAGATATATAAAGTTATCTACTTCCTCTATTTGTCTTCCATTTATTTTAATTTTAGTTTCTCGACTATTATTTTTAAAGAGTTTTTTTCTGCATGTTTTCTTAAATTCTAGTTTTTCTTGTTTACGAGTTTCGACATTGTATCTTCTTCTGTTAACCTTCCGGTTTTTGTCTGCGGCTAATTTCATCTTTATTCTAGCCTTGTATGTGATCTGATTCCACATCTGCTCCTCGTAGGCTCATTACATCTTGTACCTTTTCCATTTTAATGAGTTATATACAATATAATAAATTACAAAGAGATAGGTACTTTTTTAAGCTTAAAGTATTACAATTTTTCATAGTATATGTTGAAAATTTTGAGTTTTGTTATATTTTTGTCTCAAAATTTTATATGTAGGACGATATATCAATAGGGCTTGTCATTCACAGTCATTTGTTTCGAGCTTCTGTCATATGTCGTATAATCCGTGTATATTAATATTATACACAGATTATACAACATATGACAGAAGCTCGAAACAAATCGTCGCCTCAAAACAACAGTAGGATATGTAAAATAATGTAATTTGAGAAAAACGCAATTGAAAATTCTACGAAACTTCAGTAATTAATAACTTTTTTATATTTGAATGGATTTACATGGAATTTTTTTTGAGTACCTAACTTTATATGCGTCACATAACAATCTATATTAATTCATAAAAAAGTGAAAAATAATTGGAAAAAACGTTAGTTGTCCTACTGTTGCCCTCAAAGATAATCTGTTTTTTTAACTATATCCGTAAATTTCTGTTATATAAACTTATATTGCACTAAAGTTTTGTTTAAAATTTTACACATTTCAATACAAAAAACAAAACAATTTTGTTGTTCAAACATGTTATTACATAAATTATAACATGAACATAATATAGATCTGGATCCCGCGTATGAAAAAAAAGTTGATTAATAGCAAGCTGAAAATTTGTTAATAGCTTAAGGGTGTCTAGTCGGACAAACTTTGATATATGGGAACACTGGAACAGGGGAAGTTTTAATTGTGGAACAGGTTAAAAATTTGGAACGGTCAGAGCACGAAAACGTCACATGTATTTTGTCCGACAGAACTTCCAATTGATTTGTTACCCTTTCATTAAACTCTTATGCAAAAATGAGACTGCTATTTATCACCTGTCATAATTCCTGCCATTTGACATATTCTACGTGTTCCACTCATTATAATTCCCATTTGGTGATAAATAGCAGCCTGATTTTTGCATGAGAGTTTAATGAAAGGGTAACAAATCAATTGGAAGTTCTGTCGGACAAAATACATGTGACGTGTTCGTGGTCTGACCGTTTCAACTTTTTAACCTGTTCCACAATTAAAACTTCCCCTGTTCCAGTGTTCCTATATATCAAAGTTTGTCCAACTAGACACCCTTAAGCTATTAACAAATTTTCAGCTTGCTATTAATCAACTTTTTTTTCATACGCGGGATCCAGACCTAATACTTGTTTTCCAAAAATTTAAAAATTTGACAAGATAATAAACAAAATAAAATGAAAAAATCATCAGAATCAGTTTTGGTAATAGCGGATGCTGAAAGTTGTGAAAGTAAAAACTTATTGCATTTTCTTAAATCAGCCAGAAATTTCTAAAGGGGAATTTATCATGAATTTAACTTACCTTTTTCCTATGCTTGATAAACTCCAGGTATTCTTTTTCTCAAGAACATCTTTCAGTGCGTCACAGTTTTTCGATTTCTTTCTAACGAATTAAATTGTATGCGACGGAAAAAAAGGCACGTCGGTGATTAGAGACATTTATAACATTTTTATTCTAGTTGTCGAAGTACTCCTGCGTAATGTTAGTGTGTGTCCAGTGTAAAACATGCTATTAGTACCTAGCCAAATCTTATTCTTGAGACACTACGCCAAAGTTTAATGTCTCTTTTCACCTATTTAGAGTTTCGAATTTATACATTACTACTATATTCTTGGCAGACATTGAGCACTTTGTTTTTACTTAAACACTTTACATCGCTTGTCAGTTTTATGTTCGATGCTGCTTCTTTTTAACGTAGGTATCTCATTAAATCCATTTGACGTTGGCCATTAACACGTCCAAGTCTCTTTCTGTCTTGTTTTCTACTAATTCCTCTGCATCCTTCGATTATACTCATCATGATTAGTCGAAGAATATTATACTGTTTCCCCGCATTATATGTCCAAGATAGGCTATTTTGCTAGATTTAAAGCTGTTATTCGGCTGATGAGTAGCTTCTGCTCTGTTGTTGAAACGGCCAGTTAATAGTAGATATTTTCAAGGTCCATGCTTCGACACTATATAAGACAACTGACCGTATGTAATATTTATTCATTATTTCGAAGTTGAAGTTTCAAATTATCGTTACAGACGTAATTGTGTATTTTGATACGACTTAAAGCGACTAAATGACATGTATATTGCTTTAGAAAAATTAAGATTTAGTCCGATTTCTCATTTCACTGTTTAAAGGGGCTTTAAAGGCATTACAATACATTTAAGGCATCGCTTAATATAACTGTGTCATCTGCGTATCTGATTAGTTTTGATTTCTTTGGTAATTATTTTTAACAGATCTGACGAGATGTAATCAGGGACTAGGGACAATACCTTTCCTGGCCTTTGCCAACTTTATAGCATGCAGTAATTCAACCTTTAATATTTGTGGTCTTTCATCTTTACCTAATGACTGTTGTTCTTCTGGTCTTCAGTGGCGGCTCGTGACCTCAGTATGCGGGTAGGCTACACATATACTTCGGGTAGGCGACAAAAAATATCCTACAATTTGTAATACATTTTGAGCCGTCTTGCAATACTAAATGTAATCTATGAGCGCAACAATGTGTAAAAATTGCTTTTGGAGCATCTACTTTCATTTTTGATTGTAATCCGTTTAAAGAGCCAGCCATTACACTTGCACCATCGTAAAATTGAGCAATTAATTTATTTTTGTAATCATATGGCTTAAGCACGTTTGAAATTAAACTATATAGAGCGTCTGCAGATCTATTCTCGCTAACATCAAAAAACCCTAAAAATCTTTCTGTTACCTGACCAACTTTGTTAACAAAACGGATTGTTAAAGTACACTGTGATTTTTCGGTTATATCAGTAGTATCGTCCGCTAGTATAGAAAAAAATCGACTTTCATTAATTTCTGTTGAAATTTCATTTTTTACGTAATCGGCAAGGCAATCTATTAAATCATTTTGTATTGTTTTTGACAAACCCGTGAACACCCCTTCTATTTTTTAACATGATCCTGGATTTCCTGATCGCGTTTAACTACTAAATTAAAAATTTCTTTAAAATTACCCATGTTTGAAGAATTATGGCTCTCATCACGACCGCGAAATGCAAGTTCTTGTTTTACTAACAGAATTGTAACATCAATTTCTTCAACTTCTTCAATCTTTTTCAACTTCTTTATTATATATCTTATTAGATAGAGAAATTTGTCCAGCTAAAGCACTGTCAATAGTTTGTTTATTTTTTTCTAACCGTTTTAAACCTAAGCAATTGTTTAAATGTTCTTTCGAAGATTCATGTTTTTCTACACTAGCTGATAAATTTTTCAAATCTGAATATCCCTGACTCACCCAAACATTTTGCTTCAAATTTGAGAGAAACAGACAAGGCCAACACAAAAGTGAATTTTTAAAATAACTTCCGCTTAGCCATTTGTGATTTTCATACCATATTGTTTTAAATGATCTCGAAAATGGTCGATTGTCTTTTGTCTTATCTGTGGATAAAATTGTTAAATTTGGTAAAGGCCGGCCCATTGAAATAATTTCTGATCTTTCTTGATTTTGGCGCCTTGAAAAAGGCGTCTCGATCAAACTGCATATTACATCGTTTAAAATATTCATATTCGATGACTAAAGTTTTTCCACCAATAAAACTAACACACCTACGTTTCAACAACGTCAAATATTACTTATTTTATTTATGTATCAAATAATAATTTACTCTTCGAATAAATTGATAAGTTAACAATTAACCTCGCTTTAAATTTTTAATTATCTATATAATCTAATAACACAATTCGTCAGTTTAACTTTAAATTATCCAAATTGTATTGAAACACAATAAAAATATAATGGACGACTGACAAATAACTATTCAGAGATTTATTTGTCGTTAGTGAATTATTACTAAATTAATATAAAATTAAAATGCCCTTCAATAGACCGATCTCAAATTTACCTGTTTATTATTCAGTTTTCATAAACAAATTTAAATTGTCCTACATAGTTTTATTCAATACTTAACCTACTAATAACAGCCAAAATCAAAAAACAATTATTTAAAACAGTTTCACAAGACACAAGAGAAGCAACTGATAAAATTTTGTAGGTCCGGCTATAAGACTCTGTGCCTATCAGCCCTTTTAAAATCGTAGAATACGGTCGCTACCAGCAGACCTGCAGCAGGCCTGCTCGCGTAAACAGAGAGAGATCGCACGTCAATTCGGTGTTGGCGTCGTTCTATTTCAGGCTACGTTTTCAAGTGCCTGACCAAGGAAGAATATAGAATCTTATACAGTACTACTGATACTACAAGGAGCGTACAATAATTATAACTACGGAGAAAATTTTTTGGATATTTTTAAAAATAATTTGGATAATTTTTGCTATTTTATTGTAGGTATTGTGTCAAAATTTATAAATTACAATTTTGAAATAAGTAATTTATATTAAGAGGATCGGTACGTTTTTTCGGCTGCAATGCTATTCAAATGGGGATTAATTTTTTTCGAATCCTGAGAAAACTAATAAGTATTTTTAAAAAATTTAAACGCATAATGAAAGATTACGTTATTAGCGAGGGCCGAAAGTCCCTGAGAACTTCTATAATGTTTATTTTAATAAGTTACAGGGGTGAAAAACTAAGAGGAAATTTAGTGTTATTTTTTATTTCAAATATCTCATTCAAAATAAACTTTTTATTTATTCTAAGGGACTTTCGGCCCTCGGTAATAATTTAGTCTTTCATTCTGCGTTTAGATGTTTCAAAAATATTTATTGGTTTATTTATCGGTCGCCAGAAAACTGTTATAATAAAAACCTTCAATAAGATTGTGAGTTTTAGACTTCCTATACCCTAACATTTCTACAATGTGCTCATATCAGCAGCGTGTTCATCATGTCTTCATCATTTATTGGTTTTTTCAGGATTCGAAAAAAATGAACACAATGTCCGTGGTAATATTGTCCAAATCTATCTTTGTCATACAACGCACTTAGTCGAATAGAATATTGTCAGTCAGTCACTGACAATCAGTGACAATTTTAAATAATTATTTGACATGAATCGGGAATATTTTTATTTGTTGGTTAAATAATATTGATATATAGTGTATTTAAATACATAATTGATTTAAGAGGTGAACTTTATAAAAAGTTATTTATTGTGTATTATTTATGGAAGATAGAAGCAGAGAATACATCAAGATATATTCTGTGATCCAAGTATTTTGTTGCTAACGATGTTCAAAATTGTAAGCGTTCCATAGTAACAATATATTATTAAAAAATCACTTTAACACTTTTACTCTTTTCTCGATTGAGTATTAGTTTTTGTTGTAGGTACATATAAATTATTACAATCACTGAATATATAGCTAGTGAAGAAATTATCACATTTATTTACTGAATTAATAATTTGCAATTATACAAAAAATAACAGTTATCCAAGAACATTCACAAGCCATCTCTTTAAGTTAGTTATGACATTGTCAAGTAGAATGACATTCTAGTACACATATCCATACCAGTGTGAATTTTACTACACGTAATTTGCCATATAAAGACAGAAAAGGTAGGGATAGCCGTAAAATATTTGCGAATTATGTACCCATAGCCTTAATAATTTATATTATTGTACTACATTTGAAGAGGGTAGGCGGCGCCTACCTTGCCTACCCCGACGGGCCGCCCCTGCTGGTCTGATATCAATAAATAGTTTATTTATGTGCATACTAAGTTGTTTGAGGACGATTGTATATGAAGTTTTTTATGATAGAGGTCTGCGATGCCTATTGAATGTGTCATGTTTGTAGTCTATATATATGTTACCGGTCAAACTCGATTTCAGGACAAACTAGTTTGGCCTAGGTTAAACTAGTTTGTCCTAAGCGCGTTAGGATAAACTAGTATGGCCTAGGCTAAACTAGTTTGTCCTTTCGCGCGTAGACCAAACTAGTTTGTCCTAGGCCAAACTAGTTTATCCTGATATAAATACACACACTTCAGGCCAAACTAGTTTGTCTGGTTTATCCTGATATAATAAAGACTCACACTTTAGGATAAATTAATACGGCCTAGTCTAAACCAATTTAGCCGAGTCGAAAGTATGTAATTTAGCGAACATGTAAGGACTTTAAATGTGGGAAATTCCCAAATCACGTTCCAACAGGGATGGCAAAACAACTTATACATCGATATATTGTATCATATAGTGTTGCCCAAATGCAAGACCAAGACGAGACTTAGACAGTCTTGGTCTTGGTCTTGCGCCAATACACCTGGTCTTGGTCTTGGTCTTGGTATTGCGCTCTCGGTCTTGGTCTTGGTCTTGGTCTTGCAGCAAGAGTCTTGCAAGTCTCGCGGTTACACATTAATTAGTCTATTGCTATTCTTTAAGCGTTACTTTAGATCTTAGAACAACGTAGGTACAGTGCACAGATTCTAAAGCTGCCGGTGGGGGACGACGGACGCCGTCTATTCGCAGTATTATAGTCGGTCTATGAGAGAGAAAGTATTCAAAATCATGAAATAACAAATTTTATATTATTTGTTATTTCATTATTTCGAATACGTTCTCTCTTTACACCGACTATAATACTGCGCATAGACGCGATCCCCCACCGGCACCTTTAGAATATGTTAACTGTAACAGAGTAGGTACATTTTAATATTGAATTATCATAGCCATGGTAATGACCAACAAAATTAATAAATCGTCGGTCGAGTGTTATCATTAGCATATTTTACAGTTTGGCAGGAAAAGCAATTTAAAAAAATCACTGTATTTTCATTTTGAGGCGCTTTGGTTATAGAAATTTTTAAATTTTATATGTATAATGAAATAATAAAGAGTTATTTATAACATTTTATTTATTTAATATTTATTTAACAAACAAAAAGTGTTTTGAAAAAATTATAAAATGTTGATAGAACATTATGATTTTATGGAAACATCAACTTTTACAAAAATGTAACGAAATTGTTCTAACAACATCGTGTCGTGTACTTAATATTCTAATAAACTTATAAGTAAAAAATTCAAAGTAATCAAAAGACACAAGTTTCTTAATCATTTTTTACGAGAATGTGGCTAAATTTACTATTGTTTTGAAATGTCGGAAGAGTTGCATTTTGATGTTGAGGGCATTTCATTGTCTAAATTGTCATTAGTTAAACGACCTTTCTTTTGTTTGGATACTTGAGCTGCAAAAACTTTTGCATCATTGATATTGCTTAAAAAAGGTTATATGAACTAGGAGTCCACAGGTGGCAAAAATAAAAAAAAAATTTTAAATGCAGTAGTTTATCTAAAAGTAGTAAGCATTTCCCTGGGTTCAAAACAAGTTTTTATCGATGGTAAAGATATTGAAGTGGTGGTTAGACAAGATCTGTTTGTTTTTCTTACTGGAGGCTTGAATAGAATTGAAACTTCAGTGAAGGGTCCATGTCCATCATGCTGGTATTTCAGCTCGATATAATGTATTCTGAGAGAACAATATCTCAACTGCTTTACTAGATTTCTTTCAGTACACAATTCTGGATACAAATCATAGGACTTTTGCACATTCAACGAAATTTCAAAATATTCCTGATTCGAATCCCAAAATTATAATGTTTTAACAGCAGAAATACCGGATTGCTATTGGTCGCATCTGATAGAACATTATTGTCATTTAGAACAGTTTAATATTGTCTAAATCTAAATATACGATAAAATATTTATGCAGGAGTCGATTTTAATAGAACAATATGACATCCATTAAGCAAATTCTGTACATATCCCGATTTTCACCAAAAGTGCTGATAGAACATTATAACACTTGACTGACGAAATGTCTAAACTGACGTTGGGTAAGGTATGAACTACGATCTAAGCCTAAGCGATCCGTGCCTATACTCTAACTATGTAACAACTATATACCATGGCCCACGGGAGACAGTCTGTTTCTTAATAAACGTTTGCATTTAATAAGCTTACATTATGCTA
Organism: Diabrotica virgifera virgifera; assembly: GCF_917563875.1. Taxonomy (NCBI): domain Eukaryota; kingdom Metazoa; phylum Arthropoda; class Insecta; order Coleoptera; family Chrysomelidae; genus Diabrotica; species Diabrotica virgifera. The sequence continues at coordinate 229,894,380 of NC_065447.1, forward strand.
AAACATGGTTAAAATACAAAAAACCAAATTAATGACAATGACATAAAGTTGACTGTATTTCAAAGAACAATAGGTATTTGTCTATAAAAGGATTGATCGACGCTCATCTTATATGAAATGGAATAAAAGAGTTATACAATTTGCCATTTATTTAACTAAAAAGTAAAATACAATACAAATTAAATTACAGAACAGTACGCAATTTCTTTGACTTTATCTTTATATTAATTTTTTGACCAAGAACCAAGAATTAATACAAAGATTCTTTTATACACTATCAATACCCTAAGAAGGATATTGTTGTGTGTGTCGAATGATGGGTTTAAATTTCTTTATCAAAGATATACATTTTGAAAAGGTAAAATAATCTGTTTCCTGATTAACAACGCGACAATGTGTCGGTGTCATAAACAATGTCAAAGAAACTTATTGTTCATTATGTTCAATGTAATAGAAATAGACTGTTATTTGATAGTTAGCCGCGCTTTTTCAGTAAATTTTGGTTTGTGTAACCGATATCGCACACTCAGCACAAACGATGTTTAGTTTTTATAATTTGGGCCAAGATTTATTATACAGGGTGTTTCAAAAAAGTATGTCATAAATTAAATCACGCATTCCGGAGACAAAAATAAATTGATTGAATCCAACTTACCTCAGTACAAAAGTGTACACAAAAAAGTTACAGCCCTTTGAAGTTACAAAATGACAATCGATTTTTTTTCATATATCGAAATCTCTTAGAGATTTTTCATTGAAAATGGACATGTGGCATTCTTATGGCAGCAACATCTTAAAAAAAAATTAAAGTGAAATTTGTGCACCCCATAAAAATTTTATGGAGGTTTTGCTCCCTTAAAACCCCCAAACTTTTGTGTACGTTCCAATTAAATTATTATTGTGGCACCATTAGTTAAACACAATGTTTCTAAAACTTTTTTTCCTCTTAGTACTTTTTCGATAAGCCAGTGTTTATCGAGATATTTTTAATATTTTTAGAATCCACCACATATTTGTATACGGTTAAGTACCTACGATATACCTACCTGTTAATAATCTGAAAATTTATTTATAATTTACATTTTTAGGTATATTTTGAAGAATAAGCCACATCTCGATAAAAGGTGACTTATCAAAAAAAGACTAAGAAGCAAAAAAGTTTTAAAAACACTGTGTTTACCTAATGGTACCACAATAATAGTTTAATTGGAACGTACACGGACATTTGGGGGGTTTAAAGGAACAGAACCCCCATAGAATTTTTATGTAAACATATTAAAAAAGAAGCCGCATCTCGATAAAAATTGGCTTATCGAGGCAAAAAAGTTTTAAAAACGTTGTTTTTTTTTTTATTTAAAACACAAAACCACATCAACCGCGCAGGGTTATTAGTGGATATGACAATACAAAGTATTACATTAGATATATAATACAATTTAATTTAATATTATACAATTTGATGTCTTTTAAATATGTTAACACTGATGAAACTTTTTTGGTGAGGATTGTCTTGAGGTCATCGTCTGTGATTCTATGGGATCTTCTTTCTTTTTGAAATTGAGGACACTCTTAATGTGACTGGCTTAGCTTCTAGGTCTGTTCTTACAAGAATGGCTACTCCGCCACTTGCCTGTTGTGCTATTCTATTTTTTGGAAAACATTGGTAGTTTTGAAGATTAATATTGTATTGCTTAAAATGGGTTTCTTGAAGACATAAGATCTTAGGGCATGTTTCGTTTATTAGAAGTTTTAGTTGTTCTAAATGGGTGTAGAACCCATTGATATTCCACTGTAATATATAGGGGTTAGATTAGACATTTTCGAGTTCTGACTGAGAATGTGTTTCATCGGTCTCTTCTGTGGAAGAGAAATTATTGGGGCTTAGTTTCTTTCTTAATCGAGTTATATTATTTTTTAATTTTGAATTGTGGGTATAAGCGTGAACAAAATTAAGGATCTGAATTAATTCGGCTGTTTCGTTTGAATAGTTTTTTGAGGTTATTTCGGGATGTTTTGCGTTTAATGTGTTTTCGAGAAAGTCACATATTTCGTCGAAGTTAAGGACAAATGGTGGTGATCTGTTTGCGATTTTGTCTTTAATTGTCTCTAGGGAAAGTAAAAGTTCATCTCGAGAATTTCTTTTAGACGTTTTTGTTTTTTTCTTTGATTTCCTTGTTACTGGAGAAGTGAAGATATGAGAATCGGTCTGTGTGGTATTTTCGTTGATTTCTGGAGACGATGAGATGAGCCTTTTTGGATGTTTTGTGACGTTTGGAATAATTTTAGGTTGTGTTATTTCTAATGGAGTAAGATTGCTGATCTTGTTGGAAGTTGATGATGTTATTTTTAAAGTGTTTGTTTCATTTGTATTATTTGTAGGTCTTGACATGTCGTCAGTTTCTATGGTAGATTCTAATTGGTTATTAGAGACCTGTACGTCTGGGATCTGATCTAATATGTTTTGGGAAGATGCTGGGTGATCGTTAGAGGTGGATATTAAGGCTTTGTCAGAAGGTTTTTGTTCTGTTTGGTTATAAGGTAGATTTGTTATAAATTGTGTGTTTTGGGAGGTTTCTGGAAGAGCTTTAGAAGTGGTTGGATTAGAATTGGTTGGGTCAGGATTTGTTGTATTAGAAGTGGGTGGATTAGAATTGGTTGAGTCAAGATTGGTTGTATTAGAAGTGGTTGCATTAGAAGTGATTGTATTAGCATTGTCAGGACATTCTGTTTCCTGGTGACCAATAGTCTTGCATTTTGAACAGTTGAATCCTTCTATAGAAAGGTATAGTCTGTAAGTGGTATTATCATGAGAGATCATGAAAGAATCGGGAATGGACATATTTTCTAAAGGTGTGATAAATGTTTGCCTTCTAAAACTCAAGACATGGCTGTATTCGCTTTCAGGCATTCCTACCCTAAGAAAAGTCATTTTAGAGACGGCGCTTATACCCATTTTACGTAGTTCTTGTTCAATTAACGTGGTTGGAACAGAAGGACCAGCGTTTGATATTATCAGTCTTTGAGCTGGAGTGATAAGTCTTCTTATTTCTACTTGAGTTTCTTTTATATTGACGTATTTGTGGGAATGCAGCAATGAATCAACCATATTTTTAGAAGAGAGATATATACATATTCTATTATTGGCTATTCTGGAAGCGAAAGATACGTTACGTGGACCAACTATTGAACCGACGGCTATGATGTACTCTTGAACTTTGGTTCCTTCAATACTAGAAAGAACTATGGCTTCGTCTTTTGTTGGTTGTTTAAACGTGTTAACAACACTGGAATATGAGATGAGAGATGTAGTTTGTGTAGTGTTCATGGTGTTATTCGAAGTCATGTTTGATTAATTTTGGAGACGTTGCAAGGCCGGCCCTGTCGCCGGTTCAAAAACCGGTGTGGATCTTGGCCCAAAACTGGTCCTATTTATATTTCTTGGATATTTTATAGGTTATATTATTATTAATATAAATATAATAGATGTGGTTTTTGGTACTCACGTCAGGTTTGCGGGGTTTACATGGTGTTTCCACTATAACAATGTGGAGGAACTAACAAAATAATTTTAAACTGTGTTTTTATCATTTAAAAACTGATAAATATCGCAGCGGTTTACAACGTGATGTATATTATCATTGTCAGGACCGTACTCCTAAAAACGTTGTGTTTAACTAATGGTACCACAATAATAAATTAATTGGAACTTACACAAAAGTTTGGGGGGGTTTGAGGGAACAAAACCCCCATAAAATTTTTATGGGGTGGACAAATTTCACTATAATTTTGTTTTAAGATGTTCCTTCCACAAGAATCATACATGTCCATTTTCAATAAAAAATCTCCAATAGTTTTCGATATATTGAAAAAAAATCTATTTTCATTTTGTAACTTCAAAGGGCTGCAACTTTTTTTGTGTACACTTTTGTGCTAAGGTAAGTTGGATTCAATCAATTTATTTTTGTCCCCGGAATGCGTGATTTAATTTATGACATACCTTTTTGAAACACCCTGTATTATTATATTTTTTGTTAAATATTTTTTTGCGTCTCATAGAGCCTCTATGCATCTAAGCATATACCCGAACTACTATACTCCATAAATGACATTCGGTCCTAACTGCAAGACGCAAGAGTCTCGCAGGGTCAGTCTTGTTCTTGCTCAAATCTTGCACGGTCAGTCTTGGTCTTGGTCTTGCTAAAATTAGGCGGTCTTGGTCTTGGTCTTGGTCTTGCGAAAATGCAAGAACAAGACCAAGACTGCAAGACCAAGACCGATTTTGGGCAACACTAGTATCATATCGCATCACATCGAATGAAGATACATGATATAAATCAATATATTCTTGTATAATTAAATAATACAAAAAACAATAAATAAAAGGATGAGGTTTTCTCCAAAAATTAAAAGAAAAGATATACTTACGAATAAAATCGAGTACGAATTAATATTGTTTTCACCAATTTTGAAAAAATGTGAAAATGTTGAATTATTATCCAAGTCCGTCTGTCCGTCCGTCCGTCCGTCCGTCTGTCTGTCCGTGAACTCAACTCTTCCGTCATTATACCAGGTAGAATGACAAATGAGGTGTCAAATGAAAGCTTATAATCCAAGGATGATAACCTAACGGTGAGAAATTTGACCTAGGATGTCTGTCCGTCCGACCGCGAATATAACTCAATATCATTGTTTGTTTGTTACGAATAATTATAATTTTAATAAAAATGATTATTTTCCCAAGAATAAAGTATTTTATTCAATTTATTATTTATATTAAACCGTACAGTGGCGCACCTAGAATTGTCCTCTGGGAGGGGTTGACTTGGACAGCAAATTTTTTTTGTATTGTTTGTGAAAGACAAGTTCCATTTTCCTATAGGCGAGGAAATAAAGAATTACGTTATGAAACCTTTTGCATTCGATTCCGGAGAGCTTTAGGAAAATTCTTGAATAATCGGCATGATGGACAAATGAAAATGCATTTCCAAAGTGTTCATAAAGCAAAAATTTACAACTCAGAAAAAAGATATGGAAATGAGTTCAATTTTCATACTTGAGGTCGCTGAACAGAAATATGGGGTCGTCGAAGCTGAACGAGGCACCTGGTGCCCGGTATCCCGGTGGGCACGCCGTCTCCTGGAGTTTTATGGAAATTCATTATGAAAATCGTTGAAACTTTATGTTAACTGTTATACTTAGGTTTTTCCGAACTGTTATTGCGACAATTTGTTATGAAAATATTTGAAATTTATTATTTCAGGGTTTTTGATGTCTCTGAACAAAAATATTACACGGAAGATGCTGTATGAGGTACCTGGTGCCCGGTTTCTACGTCGTTCCCTGGAGTTTTATATAGAAATTCGTTATAAAATTCAACAGTGAGTAACAATAACAGTAAGTTATTTTAGTTCAGAGCGCAAATTATGAAAAAAAAAATAATTCGAATTTTTTTTCAGTAAATAATAATTCTTTTAGATATAGAGATGTCAGATACTTGAGTATATGATTAAAACTCTCAGTTATCTTAAAAACCCCGGAATAACAAGTTTCAACAAATTTTATTACGAATTTCCATAAAATTCCCAGAGACGACGTAGAATTGTAGCGTGCAAACCCGCTACCACCCGCTACTTTGTAGAATTCATTGTAATGAGACCCACTCTGCATTTAGAGGTCCTCCCAGGTAGCTGTTGTTTTTCACGTTTAGCAAACATTCATTAGTCGTTCCATCTATACTCTTTTTGTGCACCCTGTATATACATTTTCAATTTTAAAATGAAGTTAGTGATGCCCGATTTAAATTAGAAAAGTTATTTCCATTTTCTCAAATAGTATTTATTGTCAAAATATTGTCATTTTCATTTTAAACCGTTTAATTATTTCCAGTAGTCGTTCTTTTTAAATATTTTATTCCGAAGCAAAGTTATTTATCAAGTCATTAATTTTTTTGTAATTTTAAAACGTTCACCTTTGCCAGTTTCAATAAGAGTGTCTTTTTCGTTATCAGCTAATACTGACCTTCAATTAATTTCTTTTACTTTCATAAATACCATGCTGGTGCCTTTCTGGTTCATTTCTATAATATCCGCCAAGTACGTAGCACAAGCTAAGTCTTTAATTTAATCTTATATTTGCCTGTCAGCAGAGGCAGTTTTTTTATATAAAGTAACTTCACAATGACTATAATGTAGATCCTAAATTATAACCAATGAAATGAGAAAATAAAGCATTTATACCGAAATGCATTCCTTTTTACTGATAGTGTACCGTATGCCTGGAGAATGCAGAGGAGTAGAATACAAGAACCCACATAAAGTCTCATGCTCGCCGTGTTGGTGTTGGTGATGTTATGTCGAATTTGTTTCTTGGTCCAATGTTGGAGATGAGTTCGATATATCATTGTCAATATGAACACGACAGAATCAGGGCACCACGTACCTAGTACAGCATCTTTGTTGCAATATTCGTGTTCAGCGATCTCAAAACCCCGAGATAATAAATTTCAACTATTTTCATATCGAATTCCCTTAAAACTCCAGGAGATGACGTAGATTCCTGGCACCAGGTACCGACCCTATATTCCTGCTCACCGACCTCAAAACTCCCCGAATATGAAAATTGAACTCATTCTCATGATTATTTTCCGAGTTGTGAATTTTTATTTTATGTAAACAGTTTGAGATGCACTTTGGAAACGCAAGAACGTAATTTTCATTTGTTCCTCATGCCAAGTGTTCAAGAATTTTCATGAAGCTCTTCCGAATCGAATGCGAAAGGATTCATCACGATCCGTCTTACTTTTAAAAGGTTTAAAAGTTTAGGCGATGTTTAAAGGTTTACTATCCTTTATATATTTTTTATATGCCCTGGGAGGGGTTTTAACCCCCAAAACCCCCCTGGGTGCGCCACTGAAACCGTACTAGTTCGCTGAATTACTTTCTTCTTCTTGACTTTTTCCCATTATGAGTTTGCCGTTTTCGTCTACCATAGCACTCTATTCTCCCAGTCGCCATCTCTGAGGTCTTTATCTATCATAGCATTTCCTATGTGAGTTTTCCATCTCACAGAAGGTCTTCCTCTCCGTCTTCCTCCCCGCGGGTCCAGTCCAGTAATCTTTTCGGCCACCTGTGGTCCAGCATTCTTTGTACATCCCCGTACTATTTCAGGGCTCTACTTTTACTACCACAACTTTTTTGTAATTGAGCATTCTACTTCTATTCTGTTTCATATTTCCTCTGTTCTTATTCTATCCTACCTGGTAATTTGTAGACACTTTCTCATAAACTCCAATTCAACTGTTCGTATTTTATTTCGTATTATTGTTGTCACTGGCCATTCTTCCGCTCTTGTAGGGTAATATTCAGCACTATGTGTCATAATAAGTACACAGTAATGTGCACAATAAGTCAAAAGCTTGCTGGAAAATAATCAATTTCGAAAGGAATAAATCTGTTCATGGTCCACCTCCTATTGAACTATCTCCTGATGCTTTCAATGATTTTTTCGTTAATATTGCAATTGATATAATTAAGTCTCTGCCATTTGTGTGCAACAAAGATTTGTTAAATTTTAGAAATTTCCCGAATCCCAGTGATTCTTTTTATCTTTATCCGGTTTTGCCAGAAGAGGTATCTGACACAATTAACTGTTTAAAAAATTCTAAATGTTTAGATATTAATGAGTTAAATAGCAAAGTAATAAAAGAGACTAGTGACTTCATTATAGTTCCAATTACAAACCTTGTAAATTCTATTTTTAATTCAGGTGTTTTTCCTGACTGCTTTAAACATAGCAAAGTAGTTCCTTTATTTAAAAAAGGTGACAAAAATATTGTAGATAACTATCGTCCAATTTCAATTGTGTCTATTTTTGGAAAAATCATTGAAAAATTAATTAAAAAGCGTTTGTATCAATATTTTGAGTCAAAAAACTTCTTTAGTGGTACTCAATATGGATTTCGACAAAAACGTTCCACGGCAAATACTGTTATGAATGTGGTCACTGACATAGTGTCGAATCTGACATAGTGAGGATGGTATACAAACCGGTATTACTCTCTGCGACCTTTCTAAGGCATTTGACTGTGTCTCGCATGATATACTTTTGGAGAAACTGGGTTACTATGGGGTCAGGGGAATCGCCCTGAAGCTTATAGCATCGTATTTGTCAAACCGTTCTCAAGCTGTAAGTATACATAATTCTATTTCTAATTTCAAACCTATCAATTATGGCGTTCCCCAAGGCTCTGTCTTGGGGCCACTATTATTTATAATATATACTAACGATCTAAGTAACTATATGCATCCTGTGGAAACAGTTTCCTTCGCAGATGATACTACTTTTATTTATCCAGCTAAGGAAAGTGGGAGAGGATCATACATTTCAAATTTTGTCGAAAATAAGGCACAAAATTGGTTTTTAGCGAATAAACTTCAGCTTAATAAGGGCAAATCCCAACATTTATGTTTTAAAGGTATGACAGATACCTCAAACTTGGATAACGTAAAGTTGTTTGGGATAACAGTGGATAGTAACTTGACTTGGAGGCCTCATATAATTAACTTAAGAAATAAATTAAGTTCTACTTTGTTTCTCTTAAGACAATTAAGGAAAGTTACTAATATAAATACATTAAAAACAACTTATTATGCACTATTTCATTCGCATATTAGCTATGCAACTGTTCTTTGGGGTGATTCATCTGACTCCTTGGTGATTTTCCGTCTGCAAAAAAGAGCAATACGAATTATATCTGGCGTGAGCTATTTGGAGCATTGTCGCCCCTTGTTTTTTAAACTTAGTATATTACCTTTACCGTGCCTATATATTTTTAGTGTTGTTGTTGAAATACACAGGAGATCTGTATCTCTTGTGAAACAACATGATATTCATAATTACAACACCAGACAGGCAGATAATATCAGAATTAATCGTTACCGTCTAACTAAGTCCAAAAGAAATTCTTTAGATTACAAGCTTTACAACGTGTTGCCAGGTTATATAAAAAATTTAAGTCTAAATGCTTTTAAAAAAACCGTGAAAAGAATACTGAATAAGAACTGTTTTTATTCAGTGGAGGAATACCTTGAATATTTCAAGTTTCATTGAAGTTCATGGAAAGTACTCATCTAATATCTTTTATTACTGATCTGTGATACGGTACTTACATAATTTTTATACTATTTAATAGTGAAATTTTTGTGATATACTTATGTGTGAAATTATTATTTGTATATTTTAGGTATTTTTTGTGTATTTTAGGTATATTCTAATTTTATGTATAGATAGGTTTTTACTTGTTTATTTTAAATCTTTGAAGTCTGACTTGCTGCAAACCCTGTAATTGTTTAATGTAGTCAAATAAATTCATTCATTCATTCATTCATTATGCCCTGAAAAATCTTTTTTTGTTTTCTTTAGTTGGAGTGTTCTTCCATATCACTCCTTGGGCTGCTTTTGTGGCTTGTTTTCCCCGTACTATTTTCATTTCTATATCTTTTATACAAGTGCCATCTCGATTTATCATTTACCCTAAATACCTAAACAAAATTAGTATATTAAAGGCCAGATTTTGTTATTGAGGGAATTTTTGGGGTCACGGAACACGAATATGCAATCAGAATTGACCCCTAGATCCCCTGGTGCCCAGTGTTACTGCAAAGGTACGTAGTCTGAAGTTTATTCGTGGGTCTTTAAGCATACATAGGTGCACCAGACGTTGGTCCTAATGGAGTATTCTTGTTCAGCGAACCCAAAATCCCAGTGTAATCGGTTTGGATTAATTTAGTGCCTAATACCCTCGAAACTCCAAAAGAGGACGTGCCTTAGCATTGACCATGGGCACCAGGTGCTCCGGGGGTCGGTTCTGATGGAGTGTAAGTGATCAGCGACCTCAAAAACCCCCCAAGTAACAAAATCTGGCCCTTAATATAATACTGATTTTAACATGATTATCCACTTTTGAATGCATGTTATGCATGTAAATGCAATTAAGCATTTCCACCCATTTTCTATGGTAGACTTTTTTGCTGACGTCATCTTGATCTAGAAATAGAAAAAGTTATAAGTCGATAGGTGCTGTATTTAAAAAAGCGATTTATTTTTTTCCTTAATTCTCTGGTCTAACTGTACCAGTAAATTATTCAACTCTACAGTAGCAGAAAAATAATGAGATATTAATTAGATATATTAGTTTGCCTTTTCATATATAGTTTTTTTAGTCGCCGTAAAATGTACAGAACAGCAGCTGTAAAATAATTTAAAGCCATTTAAGGTCAGGTATTACCAAAATTCAAAATTTTTTAAGGCATTATTTTTTAAATATGTTCCAAAAATTGTTGAACGCTACAGTTGTGGAAAAAAAGACAACCAAAATCATGTAGCATTCAATGCGGACCCCGGAAACGTGGAATATAATTGGTGACCCCTGTACTAGAATATAACCTGATTTCTCATTATGTGATGTCGATTGTCCCCTAGTAACTTCCATGTATTCTTCGCTTGTGTACTTCAAACCAGGTATTTGTTATTAATATATATCATGATCTTGACAGAACTGTTAGAGATAGTGCAAACACTCTTGACCACGGCGCAGTAGACGAAATTTGGTTTAGTACCCACTTCCATGCGAAACGCACTGTATCTACAATAGAACCTTTCTACCTTTCCGTGAATTTTGATCGCCTTCGCGCAGCTCACAGCTCCATGTTCAGGAGTGTTTGCACTATCTCTAAAACCTATGGCGTCGTTCATCGTTCTCTCTTAGTTCATATTCGCTTACCAAGTCAGATCTTCGACCTTTTCCAATGTTCGCATTAAAATCACGTTTTCAGACTTTTGGTCAACTCTGTATATATACCCCATTCCACGAATATACGACCCTCTTGGATTATCGCGACAACGAATATTTTACTGTGCAAAATATGAAGAACGAAAGTAAATTGCAAATTATATTGTTGTTTATTGGAGTAATTATTATAGCAAACTACTTTCGTACTTCTTATGTTGCACACTAAAATATTCGTTGTCGCGATAATCCAAAACAGTCGTATATTCGTGGAATACACCATACGTATTTTTTAATAATCCTATATTTGAAAAAGCATTGAGGATTAAAGCAAAAAAATTCAAAGACCATAACATTTAGTTTTTGTATAGATCAAACTCATTTATTGATAACGAATACTAATAAAACCACAAATACTAAGAATGCCATTTGAAATGGCAATGAACAGAACATTTATTTAATTACTTAAAATATTAAGAAAATAGTTATTATGTCGATAAATATCTTGACGTCCATCATTCGAAATTACTGGTAACTATCTCTTAAAAACACATTAATTAAACAAAGAAATTATAGTAAACAAAACGCATTTACTGTTTATAATAAATTCTTGGAAAAAAACACAAGGAATACAGAATTGGGAACATAATACATAATTAAGGGGATTATAATCTTAGAGGTATAAGTGATAAAATGGTTTAGTTAAGAAAACTAAGTGAAAGACATTTTACATAATAAATTCTACAGCGAATTAATAACTGGACTTGTTTTGGATTAACTATAAATTTTATGTAATAAAGAAAGAGGAATTGGTAGGAAGAAATATTAATAGCCCGAAAGCTTCGTCAACGGACTGGTTTATTAGCAGATCAACTATTACATGCCGCGCAAGATCGAAAGCGATATCGGCAAATTGTCATGGAACCTACGCCTAAAATTTGGGTACGGTACTTAAAGAAGAAGAAGAAGAAAATACATTTTATATATCTAATCCTAAAAACATTTTGAAAGTTGATATCTACTTTCATTAAAAATATTTGAAATTTTGAAATCACTTTGCTTCAAATTTTGCGCTTGTTTCTTTTTGTCACTTAAGGAGGTACCTTGCGAATTTCTAAAGTAAAATAAAAGAAAAATTATGTCCACACTTTTGCTCTTAAAAAAAAAGAGATATTTATTCATTCCTAGGTCTAGTTCAGTGTTTTCCTTATCTTCCACTACAGGTATTGTACAGCGGTAACGATTAATTTTCTTTAGGGTGCTAAATAGGGGCAGACTTTCACGAATTAAAAAAAAAAAAAAGGATACCAACTTTACCTTGAGCGTAACTCGTTTAGTTTTGGTGCTGAAAACTTTTATAAAAAAATTAGAATAAAGTTTTTTTAAACACTTTAAAAAATTTTAGTAGGTTTTTTCCCGAAAATTGTATAATTTTTGGGTTATTTCAAGTTGAAATTTTCAATTTGGAATTTGACGAATAAGAACGTACTGTTCATGAGCCTATAACTTTGCTTTTACTGGATTTATAATCTTCAGTAATACACCGTTTTTTTTTTTTTTTCGTTTTTTAGATCTATATTTTTGCAAAAACTATATTTTTCGGTAAAATAATTTTTTAGTTATTTGCGAAAAACTGCCTGAGAAACCGTGTTTTTTTTTGTAGAAAATTAAACATTTTCTATCGCAAATAACTCAAAAAGTATTGACTTACTTAAAAATCTCTATAAAACGAAAGTTGCTTAGAATTAGTCAATTTATCCATTTCCGGACTTATTTTAAAAGCGCTTTTTTCACCCCCGAGAAGGGGTGATTGTTACCCCCTAAGCAAAAGCAACCAACGGCACAATCAACTTTAAAGTGGAGAGAAGTAGAGCCTTAATCCAAATTTTCATGCAATTCTGAGTTGATCCTGAAAATTACACTCCAATACGGTCATTTACTGGGCTATAGGGAAGGTCCCAATTTTCATTGACGTTGACTTAACGATTCCCCCTGGTCCTAATGATTTTTCGCTCTTTGGAGTTATTATGGTATTTTTTACTTTGTTTAATCTTAGCTCAATCCGTTGTTCATTTTGATTTAGTTGTTGTTTATGTTCTGTGTGTGTTTATTAAAAATATGGGTAGTTTTCTGTAAGTATATCTTTGTGGTATTCTTTCCCATCTTCTTCTGATAGGTCTTATGGGGATTGGGTGTCCACTTTTCACATATAGAATTTTCTTCAATACATTTTTTGGTTTTTTCTTTTATTTTGAGTGTGTATTGAACATTTCTTTTCTTGAATTCTATCAAAACTTCTAACGCCACCTCCGTTTATTTTTAGTTCCCTTATTATTCATTTTATCTCATCTACCATCGGATATTTCACTGGTTCCTCATTCTTTCGTGGATTCGTTGTCATTTTTTTCTGTTATTATGTTTTGGTCAAAGTTTAATAACTATTATTCTAGATAATGTATTGAAAAAACTGTTATACAGCGTGTCCCGAAAAGAATGGTAATAAATTATACCACACATTCTGGGGTCAAAAATAGTTCGACTGAACCTAACTTACCTTAGTACAAATGTGCTCATAAAAAAAGTTACAGCCCTTTGAAGTTACAAAATAAAAATCGATTTTTTCAATATATCGAAAACTATTAAAGAGTTTTTATTGAAAATGGACATGTGGTATTCTTATGGCAGGAACATCATAAAATAAAATTATAGCGTAATTTGTCCACCTCATAAAAATTTAATGGGGGTTTTGTTCCCTTAAACCCAAACGTTTTTAAAACTTTCTTGCCTCTTAGTATTTTTTCGATAAGCCAGTTTTTATCGAGATGCGGCTTCTTTTTTAATATGTGCACATAAAAATTTTATAGGGATTTTTTCCTTTAAACCCCCCAAATGTTTGGGTACGTTACAATTAAATTATTATTGTAGTATTAGTTAAACACAGTGTTTTTAAAACTTTTTTGCCTCCTAGTCTTTTTTTGATAAGATAAATTATAAATAAATTTTCAGATTAATAACAGGTCTCTATAATCGTACCATATGCAAATATGTGGTGGATTCTACAAATATTTAAAATATCTCGAAAACACTGGCTTATCGAAAAAGTACTAAGAAGCAAAAAAGTTTTAGAAATATCGTGTTTAACTAATGGTGCCACAATAATGATTTAATTGGAACGTACACAAACGTTTGGGGGGAATTAAGGGAACAAAGCTCCCATAAAATTATTATGGGATGCACAAATTTTATTTTAACTTTTTTTAAGATGTTGCTGCCATAAGAATGCCACATGTCCATTTTCAATAAAAAATCTCTAAGAGTTTTCGATATATGCAAAAAAAAAATTGATTTTCATTTTGTAACTTCAAAGGGCTGTAACTTTTTTTGTGTGCAATATTTTTGTATATAGGTAAGTGAGGTTCAATCAACCTATTTTTTACCCCAGAATCTGTGGTATAGTTTACGACCAATCTTTTCGGGACACCTTGTATAATCATGACATTATAATAATTTGTTTAGTTTCAGGTAGCGCCAAAAGTCAGAAATGGAAGATCTCAAAGAAAAATATTTTAACAGAAGTATGCATAGCTTTATTAATACTAAACATTACTGTGTTTGGTGTACTTGTACTTATATACCATGGTAAGTATCTTGGCTTGTTTTATTTTAATAAAAGTACTAACATTGCGTGTAGTCTAAAGAATTACGAAGGTAAACGTTGAACAATATCATTGAGATACGACTTTCTTCTTCTTCTTCTTCTTTTGGCATCATAGCCGCGGATGGGTCTTTGACTATCTGGCTATACCTTTTCATTCTGATCTCTCTTGTGCCGTATCTTGTTGGCATCACTTAGCCTCTTCTACTCAATTCCTATTTTCACCTTTAAGTTACACACCGGTAACCTGAGGAACCCAATTGGAGACTGGGTAACCAACCCCAGTGGAGGGTGGAGTCAGGGCTGACGAAGTAGTGAGCCTTGGTCCTCCAATGGAAAGGGGGTTGAGCGAAGGACTTAATTGTTGGGCTACTGAAACTAACGGAGATACGATTTACCAAAATTTAATATGGAAAATGAAGAAACCAAATTTGGATTCCGTAGAAGTGTAGGTAACCGAGAAGCAGCTCTTTTTGCATTCGTTCTACTAACTAATCCATAGTTTCTTGAATGTTAACCAAAATATCTAGGTACATCTGATTTATACATTCAATAAGGCTTTCGATAAAATCCAGCAAGTAGGTACTGGATATTCTACCAATCTGAAATTTGCGATTATTAAACCCTGCCTAAAAAAGAGTGATATCGATTCTTTTGATAATTATAGACCAATTAGTCTACTTAGCTCATTTTCAAAAATTTTTGAGTTGGTTGTTCATGATCAGCTGTTTCAATTTTTCCTTAATGAAGAATTATTCAGCCAAAGCCAGCACGGTTTCTTTAAAGGTAGGTGTACCAAGAACCAAGACTGATCTATTTGAATTAACTAATGAAATATATAATTGTCTGGATGCTGGGAATGTCTCATGTGGGATTTTTCTGGATTTAAGCAAGGCCTTTGACTGCGTTGATTTTGATGTTTTATTTGTAAAGCTTGAACACTACGGGGTTAGAGGTGTGGAATTAAATTGGAAGAGCTACATTACTGGACGTGCACATGCACTAAAAATTAAGGACAAAACAATGCAATATGTGCCGTCAGAGTCTCTGGCAGTGTCCAGGGGTGTTCCATACTGAGGTGTTCTGGGACCGCTAATATTTATTATCTACTTAAATGATTTGGCATCAGTTGCTAAAACTAAGGAATTAATTAATAATTATGCAGATGACAGTACACTGTTGGTCTCTGCCCGAAATTTACCTGAACTAGTTCTGACAGGTAAGTCTTTGATGTCAGAAGTAGAAAACTGGTTCTTGAATTCAAGACTAGTTTTAAATCCTGAAAAAACTAAAGCTTTATTCTTTAAAACAAACCGAGGTCCAGACACACCTGACAATATTAACCTAAATGAACATCTGATACCTTTTTCTGAGTATGTCAAATGCTTAGGGGTTTGGATTGACCAAACCTTAGATTTCACATATCATATCGAGAATCTTTGCAAAGAACTAAGCAGAGCTTACTATGGTTTGATAATTCTAGTAAAAAATGTTAACATCAATGTAGTAAAGTCTTTTTGTTTTTCTAATTTTTATTCGAGAGCTCGATATAACATCATAGTATGGGGAGGTAGTAACAGGTAGGAGGTATGGGTCTTTTAACGAAGTTTTTAAAATACTCAAAGTGAGTACTTTAAAATACTTAAAAGTGACTCACTATACCAGCCCTATACATATATGAGTGTCTCAAACTCGTATTTACCAACAAGCAGTACTTTCAACCATTTAACATATTCCACAACTTTGACACCAGAAACAAGTTCAACTACAATATCGCTTATCATAAGCTCACATTACTGGAAAAAGGAGCTTTATATGCAGGTATACAATTCTACAACCACCTGCCTCTACACTTAAAAATATCAAGCTGATGATATCTCTATGATAAAAAGGAGATTGTAAGCTTTCTATGTAAATTAGAACCGTATACAACAAACGATTTTATGAGTAGTATATGGAACTAACATATCTAAATGTACCTAAATAAACTTATGTAAGTAGTGCACTTGCTAATTATTGTTTTTTTACTTTTATGTAAATGTCATAATTTTAAACTTGTATCTTTGACTGGATTTATACATTTCTTTTTTGTTAAAACTTTATGCATTTAAGTGCAATAAATTTTATCCAGATTTAGCCATACGGCTCACACTCCCTCTGAGGGGAAAATTGACTCATCCCAGATACCTACAGTATCAAAAGGATTGAGCTCTGGTGGGACTCTTTCCGTGTTATCGAGCCCTAGGTGACTTGAAATGCAGGTGTATCTCCCAAAAATTTTCTTACACTTCTGGCCGTCGCAAGTAGTACAGCTTTCTGCATGGTCTTATAAATATGTTCATTGAGACCCAGCTTTTTTATGCTTTCGAGGAGGGTCTTCGGAATGACTCCAGTAGTAGACATAACAATAGGTATCGTCTGGGTACTTTGCATTCTCCATTGTCTCCGTATTTGAATTTCCAGATCTCTATACTTGGCGATCTTTTCAGTAAATATACTACGTAGATTATTGTTGTTAGGTATCGCCACATCAATTAGTGTTGTTTGTCTTGTTAATTTATTAACTAGTACGAGATCTGGTCTATTATGTGCCACTGTTTGGTCTGTGAGCACACTTCGGTCCCAGTATAGCTTGTAGTTGCCATCCTCAAGCATACTCTCAGGAACGTATTGATATTGATTATATGGGAGATGGTCCGTTTGGAGAAGTCCCAGCTTGTTAGCTATCTCTTGATGAAGGATTTTTCCCACTGCGTCATGCCGTTCCTTGTATTCAGTTGCAGCAAATGCCTGGCAGCCCCCTGTAATATGTTGGATGGTTTCTTGGGCTTGACATCCATATCGGCATCTGTCGTTTTGAACCTGAGGGTCTTTGACGATATATTTCAGGTAATTTCTGGTTGGTATAACCTGATCCTGAATGGCCAGTAATGAACCCTCCGTTTCAGGGAACATCTTTCCTGATGTCAACCAATAGTTCGACGCTGTATTGTCGACATAGTCTTGGCTAACCTCATTGGGATGTCGCCCGTGCAGAGGTTTACCCATCCAGGTGCGCAGTTTTTCGTTCTTAGTAAGGTGGTTTATGCGCATTTCTGGTTCCCTCAGTTTGATCGGTGTTGTGTCATCTACTGCGCAAATTGCGCGGTGTAGAGTAGATGTCTCAGCCTGCATCTGAAAATAAGTTCTTAAATTAGCAATCTGTTTATCTAATTGCTCACCTATATCCATAAGTCCTCTTCCTCCTAAATACCGGGGTAATGTCGTTCGTTCTACTGCACTTTTAGGGTGGTGTTTTTGTGCCTTTGTGAGGTGTGTTCGTACTTTTCGCTGAGGATTTTCTATATCCGTTTTTGTCCACTTAACAATACCAAATGAATAGCTAAGCGCGGAACAAGCGTAGGTGTTCAGTGCCTTAAACAAATTTTTACTGTTAAGCTGTGAACGAAGCAGTTGTTTTACCCTTCTTATAAACTCAGTTGTTATCTCAGTTTTCATTTGTTTATGGTCAATTTTCCGCGCCTGCTTTACTCCAAGATATTTGTACATATCGTTATCGCCCATGGCCTCGATGTTCTGGCCATTTTGCATATCGAATCCACCGGGCTGTACCTTTCCTCTGACTATATTCAAAACACGGCACTTGTCTAGACCGAACTGCATACTAATATCATTAGAGAATGTTTCTACAGTTTTTAGCATCTCTTCTAGGTGTTCTCGAGTGGAAGCCATTAATTTCAAATCATCCATATACAACAGATGATTGAGCTTCGCTACTACAGTATGATTGCTTTTAATGCTAAAACCTGAGTCAGTGGAGTTTAATAGTTGGGAAAGGGGGTTCAAAGCTAAACAGAACCACAGTGGACTCAACGAGTCTCCTTGAAACAGGCCCCGGTTGATTGCGATATTTTCGGTTTCGATATTGTTTTCACCAGGTATTTGGAGGTGAATTTTAGTCTTCCAATCTTTTATTATATGCCTTAAAAAGGTCACTATGTTATCATCGACTTTGTATATTTTCAATATATCTATTAGCCATTCATGCGGTACTGAATCAAAGGCCTTTTTATAGTCAATAAAAGCAGTAAAAAGGTTCCTTTTTTAGTGAATGCCTGGTTAGAAATGACTGAGTCGATGATAAGCTGTTCTTTGCAACCCATGGAACCCTTAGCGCATCCTTTCTGTTGAGGCTCTATGATATTGTTTAGAGCACAGTGTTGGTAGATACGCCGGGTTACACAGGATGTGACCAATTTATACAAAGTTGGAAGACAAGTAATTGGGCGGTACTTGGATGGATCTTGGGTGTTATTTTGATCCTTGGGTATTAAATAAGTAGTTCCTTGAGTTAGAAATGATGGTAATTCCTGCGGATTAGAAATAACATGATTAATTAATGTTGATAAGCACTCATGAATACTCCAAAATTTTTAAGCCAAAAGTTCTGAACTCCTTGATGATATTTGAGACTTCTTCAGTCGTGAATGGTTCGTAGTTAGCAGTGACGTAGTGGTGACAGTTGTGCGTCGTATCTTCTATCCAGCCAGCATTGTTGTTAAGAGCAGCTGGTGTGGAAAGTTGATTTCCCCAAAACTCATGAATTTCTTCTTGGCTTGGGTAAGACTTGTCGACACTTTCTACGGTGGAATTGAGTTTTCGGTAAAACGCCTTCTCAGAGTTCTCAAAAAGTTCATTGTCACATTTTCGGTTGTTACTAACTTTATACCTTCTTAATCGTCCTGAATAGACGGAGAGTTTTTGTTTTAATGTATCCAGACACTGTTGAGCTGTGTTATTTTCTGGATCGTATCTCGAGTGTCTTGCAGTGCTCCGCATTATTTCTTCAGCTCTCTTAATGACTTTTCTACTTGTTACACCTCTTATATATTCTGTGACTTGACCAATATCCCTACGCAGTAATTCAATTTTTCCAAGAAGTCTTTTTCCCAGGGTGCAATTCTGTTACCAGTCCTTCCGTTATTAGTACCCCGTCGTGTTCTGATCTTAACGCCCATTACATTGGCAATTGCTGTTGTTGCACAGTAGATTAGCATATGCAGATATTCCAATGTGTGGGCTTCTACGACATAATTGGGTAGGATTTCAGTATTCACAATTTGTAACAGCGCACCTAGTTTCTTACAAGAGTTTATTCATGGTAGCGGTGGTCTGCTAAGTGGATTTGTTCCATTAAACTCTTGTACGGCACGAGCCATTTCGCTTTCTAGACTATCTCGCAACTCGTTGTTTTCCTGCTGTGTATTGTCAGGTTGAGTTTCTGGTATGGGAATCTCAGGAATCTGCTCATCAAGGATTTCATTAGGGACTTGATCTAAAACTAGCTCTTGGTTATTAATCTCCCGTTCGACTTCGCTTTTGATCGTATTGCGTCTAGTCTCTGGGATAAGGTTGTTTCTTATGATTACCCGGTATTGTTCTGATACTCTTTGCTCCGATACTTGAATATCTGGGTACTCCCTGTAAAATTCGGCATACAGCTGTTGTCTGTAGCCGATCGTTTCTTGACCGAGGTTGGTCACCTTATAATAGAAGCGCAAAATGCTTTCGTTGATGGACACAGTCCATTTCATGCGCTGCCTCGGTCGTCCCGCTTGAGTGAGCGCCGGCTGATGTTCCAGCGCAGCACCTTCAGCGAGTGGAGCTCTTGCTGTTGTTTGGCTCGCTTGTGGTTGTTGTTCTTGTTGTTGGGCTGTAGCTGTTTGTGTGACAGGGGCCCGCCTCCTCAACATCCTGCCACCGACGTCCCGCATGCTGTCACGTCCAGCGCCGGCTCCACACGTGCCCTGGCGATCCCCAGGCAGCGATCCTAAACATAAACCATAATTCTCCATATCAATGGGTGTGCATTTTATACCTACTGCCAGGTGTCAGTTTTTGTTCCACGGCAAGTATCCCTGCTACTCTCTGGGTACTGGCGCTACGAATACCCAGAAAGTATCCCCCATTCGCAGGTGGCCGCGCCTGATAGAAGAACTGACAAAAAACTCACCCAGGATAAATTTTATAAATTTTATAAATTTTATTATTATTATTATTATCCTCAAAACAAAACAAATAAACTACAATGATCTTTAGGGAGAAACTGCAGGAATAAAAGTCAAAGGAACACCCATAAGCGGGGAAAGCACGTAAAGAATAAGAATAATTTACATAATTCCCCTTCATAATTTTCATATAATTTCGAATTATATCATTAGTGTATATTATATAATTCTCTTATTAACTGTAGGTTTTTGAAGCTATTTGATTAAAATTACCAAACTAAAATCAAACATTGATTATTTGAGGCGCTACAAGAAACTATTGTATAGGTACAGCATCTGTTGCATAATTAACTAGGTACTATCATTCAGCCTCAAAGTCCACTGTTGAACATAGACCTCTTCCTCGCGTTTCCAGCCCTGCCTATCTTGCGCCGCTCTCATCCAGTTTTTATTTAGCCTTCTTAAATCGTCAGTCGATTTTGTAGGTTGATGATGGTCCACCCACAAGACCGAGTGGTCTTGTCTTCCTTTGGTATCCATTCCAATAACCTCTTTGTCCATCGCCCATCTTTCATTCTAGCTAGTTGTTCTGTCCATCTTCATTTTAGCCTGGCTATCCTTTCGATGACGTCAGTCACCTTGGTTCTTCTCCTGATCTATTCGCTTTTTATTCTGTCTTGCAGAGTTATTCCTACATGGACCGCTTCATTCTTTTCTGTGTGACTCTTAGTTAGGTATCCGAGGCTTTTATTAAGCTGTTTCTGCTCCATATGTCAAGACTGGGAGGACGCATTGAATTATACTTTTCTCTTTAGGCATGTGGGTCACTTTTAAAAGTTTTTCCCAGTTTTCCATATGCTGCTCACCCAATACCGATTCTTCTCTTGAGTTCATGAGTCTGATTATTCCAGCCCCAGCCAATCATGATTTTATGTCCCAGTTATTTATATCTATCTACGAGTTCTATTTTTTTCCCACCAATATAGTCCATTCTTTCATGGTTTTTGCTCTAAATTTTAAAGAACTGCTTGGATTGACATGAAATTTGGCATACGTATAGCTAACATGTCAAAGAAAAAAAGTGATATTGTGCCGATGTATGCTTTTGCCCTGGGGGTGACTTTCACCCCCTCTTGGGGGTGAAAAAATATATGTCCAAAATAAGTCCGGAAATAGGTAAACTGACTAATTTTAAGTAACTTTTTTTCTATAGAGCTTTTTCGCCAAGTCAACACTTTTCGAGTTATTTGCGAGTGAATATGTTCATTTTTCAACAAGATAACCACATTTTTAGACGGTTTTTCGCAAATAACTCAAAAAGTAAGTATTTTGTCGAGAAAACGTTCTTAGCAAAAATATAGCCTATAAAAAAAGTAAAAAAATGGTGTACGCGTTAGGTCTCTGGATCTCGTAGAACCAGAGTTATAGCCAATGAAAAATAGATTCATATTCCCAAATTTCAAATAGAATATTTCGACGTAAAATATCCAAAAAAGTAAGCACTTTTTGGGAAAAACCCATTATACCTTTTTTAAAGTTTTTAAAAAAAGCTTTATTTCTGTTTTTACAAAAAGTTTCTAGCTTTAAAATTAAGCAAGTTACGCTCAAAATAAAGTTGGTCCCTTTTATTTTTGCAAAAAAAAAATCGGGAAGACCACCCCCTAATTAGCAACTTAAATGAAAGTAATCGTTACCGCTCCACAAATTATTTTACTTATGTTGTGTTTATATGATCTGTTAGTTTCATCGATTTAAAGTGCTTATTTTTGAAAAAATTTTGTTTCAAAGTAAAATTTTTAAAAATTTAAATTTTGAAAAATATGCTTTTTTTTCAAAATAACTTAAAAATTGTTAGAGATACAAAAAATCTCGAAAAACAAAAAAAGTCAGATTTTCTTTTCTAAATATCATGTATTTTTGTGTTTTTCTGTTAGACAAAAATTGATTGAGATTTGGTGTTTCTAAATTTGCATACATTCGTGATCAGTGACTCGTTCAACCCCTTTTAACTACAGCCCTTTCAATAATAAGGACTTTGAACCGATGAAACTTACAGATCATATAAACAATATATACACGAGTCAAGAAACTTGTGAAGTCGTAACGATTACGTTCATTTAAGATACTAATTAGGGGGCGATTTTCTCGATTTTTTTACCAAAACCAAAAGGGACTAACTTTATTTTGAGCGTAACTTGTTTAATTTTGATGCTAGAATTTTTCTTTTTAAAACAAAAATGAAGCTTTTTTTAAACACTTTAAATAAGTTGTAATCAGTTTTCCCCGAAATATGCTTCATTTTTGGTTATTTCACGTTAAAGTATTCCATTTGGAATTTGACGAATATGAACCTATTTTTCATTAGCTATAACTCTGCTTCTACTAGGTGTAGAGACGTGATATATACACCATTTTTTTAAATTTTTTACAGGATATATTTTTGTTTTGAAAGAATGTTTTTTCGGCAAAATACTTACTATTTGAGTTATTTGCGAAGAACCGTCTAAAAGCGTGGTTATTTTGTTGAAAAATGAACATATTCACTGCCAAATAACTCGAAAAGTATTGACTTAGTGAAAAAACTCTATAGAACAAAAGTTACTTAAAATTAGCCAGTTTATCGATTTCCTGACTTTCTTTGGACGAATATTTTTCACCCCCAAGAGGGGGTGAAAACCACCCCCACGGCAAAAGCACATATCGGGACAATATCACTTTTTTTCTTTGACTTATTAGCTATGTGTATGCCAAATATCATGTCAATCCAAGCGGTTCTTTAAAATTTAGAGGTTTTGCAATATTTTACCGTTAAAGAACGGACTAATACTGATGTTCTGGTTTGGTACCAAATTTGTCATTATTTTGGTTTTTCTCTATCTCTATCTATAAGCGAAGTTCCTACAGCCTCTGCCGCTTCTCGCATTTCGACCGCCATCGTTTTCTGTCCATCCATTCGTCTTCCTTGATGGCTCTATCTTTCATGATGTGCCGTACATTTTCTTCCCAGGCAACTGAAGGTCTTCCCCTTCTTTTTCTTTGGTGTGGTATGTAATTTAAAGCTTTCTTTGGCCAAATATCTTCATTCATTCGTTTCGCGTGACCATACCACACTAGATGTCTAGTTTCAATTCTATCTACACTGGAATATACAGTATGTGTCCTCCTTCTAATATCTTTATTCCCGATGTGATCTTTCTTAGATATACCACACGCTCTCCTTAGATAGTCCATTTCTATTACTTCTATTATTTTTCTATCTTTTTTCGTCATCTGCCAAACTTCTGCCCCGTAAGTCATAATAGGCTCTACCAAGATACGATATATTGTCAATTTTGTTTTTTGTCTTATATCTTTAGACCACAGTAGATAGCTTAGAATATTTACCGCTTTTTTGCCTTGCTGCGTTCTCTTTCCGATGTCTCTTTTGGTAGTGCCTTCTTTAGATATTATAGATCCGAGATATTTATATTGATTACATGTTTTTGTGATTCTAATTTCTAACTTTGGATCTTCTTTTTTTTTCAAAAATCCTTCTTCATCATCCCCTATTTTAAGATACTCTGTCTTTGACATATTCATATTGAGGCCCCATTTTTCATATTCTTTATTTAGTTTTCTAAACATGTAGTCCATGTCTTCCTCATCATTGGCTACGACTACCTGATCATCTTCAAAAAACAAAGTTGTTAGACATTTACCACTACCTATGTCTATTCCCATTCCGGATACTTGTTTCCTCCACTGCTCTAGCGATGATTGAATATATATTTTAAATAACGTCGGAGACAGGCAACATCCTTGTTTAAGCCCCTTTGCTATAGGGAATGATTCAGAATAAAGTTTACTTCTTTAACGACACTTCTTGCATTTTTGTATATATTTGCGATAGCATTCACATACTCTCTACTGAGACCTACCTTCGTTAATGTTTGAAACAGTTTTTTCAAAGGTACCGTATCGTATGCCTTCTCCAAATCTACAAACAATAGGTGTGTAGATAGATTCCTTGCCGTCCGTTTTTCTATTACCTGCTGCAGAACGAATATATTATCAGTGCACGATCTTCCTGCACGAAATCCACTTTGTTCTTCCATGTCTTCGTATTCTGATTCTATTCTTTTTTTTTTATTATTCGACCGTACAACCTCCCTACTGACCTGGTAACAGTTATTCCTCTATAATTAGAGCATATGCGTTTATCCCCTTTCTTGTGTGAGTTGATGTGTCCAACATTCCAATCATCAGGGATATTTTGTCCTTTTAAGCATTTATTAAATAGTTGAACCAACATCTCATGTAATATGTTTGATGTGTACTTTACAAACTCAATTGGGATGTCTCCAGGCTCTCCAGGTCTTGCTGTTTTACCGTTTTTAGACCTTTTGAGGGCCTCGCTTAACTTTCCGGTTGTTATCTGAACTATTTGTTTATGTTCGGATAATTCTTCCATTTCGATCTCTTGGAATTTACATCTATCTTTTGTCAGTAAAATCTCATAATGGTGTTTCCACTGTTTCGGATCTATTAACTTTATGTTAGATTTTTCCTTTCCTTCCCTCCGGAGAGACTTTATCACCTTCCACGCTTGCCCAACTCTGTTCCACCCATATACCTACTTATTAGGTCTGGATCCCGCGTATAAAAAAAAGTTGATTAATAGCAAGCTGAAAATTTGTTAATAGCTTAAGGGTGTCTAGTCGGACAAATTTTGATATATGGGAACACTGAAACAGGGGAAGTTTTAATTGTGGAACAGGTTAAAAATTTGGAACGGTCAGACTACGAAAACGTCACACGTATTTTGTCCGACAGAACTTCCAATTGATTTGTTACCCTTTCATTAAACTCTCAGGCAAAAATCAGACTGCTATTTATCACCTATCATAATTCCTGTCATTCGACATGTTCTACGTGTTCCACTCATTAAAATGCCCATTTGGTGATAAACAGCAGTCTGATTTTTGCATTAGACTGTAATGAAAGGGTAACAAATCAGTTAGAAGTTCTGTCGGACAAAATACATGTGCCGTTTTCGTGGCATGACCGTTCCAAATTTTTAACTTGTTCCACAATTAAAAATTTTTCTGTTTCAGTGTTCCCATATATCAAAGTTTGTCCGACTAGACACCATTAAGCTATTAACAAATTTTCAGCTTGCTATTAATCAACTTTTTTTTTATACGCGGAATCCAGACCTTTATCCACTTCTGCGCATTTTCGGTCCCATATCTCATTTTTACTTTTCACTACTTCTCTTTTTACATCTCGATTTAATGCTGCATATAGTGAATATGTCTTGTGGTCTTCCTCCTTTCTTGTTGACATCCATTTCTGATAAGCAGTTTTCTTCTTGTTTACTAACGTTTTTATATTCTCCGACCACCATTCTTTATTTTTCGTTTCATGTTTGTGTTTATACCCTAACGCTTCACTTGCAGCCTAATGAATGTATTTTTTAATTTGCTGGTATAATTCTTCCGCTATTATATTTTCTCGTCCCACATTTTGTAATTGTGTGGACAGCCGTAATGTATAAAGAAATTTCGTTGAATCTTCTTTTAAGCTTTCTAGGTTATATTTGGGAGCTCTTACTTCTTGTCCCTTTCCTATATTCTGTACCTGAGTGTTATTGTTTTTGCGGTAGTTAACTATCACGTTGGCCATGAGTAAATGATCATGGTCGGATTCACATTCTGATCCACGGTATACCATTACGTCAGTGGTTTTCAGCTGGGAAGTTTGACGTTGAATTACATAATCGATTATCTAGCGCAGATTCCTAGTAGGTTGTATCCATGTAAATTTGTGGATGTCTCTATGTTGAAAAAGTCCATTCAGAATTTTGAGAGACATTGTTTCACAAAAATCTCTAAGACGCATTCCGTTGTCATTGGTTATTTGTTCCCCATATCTTCCTACGACTCTATTATTTTCTTCTCTACCTACTCTGCCGATTAAATATCCTAGTACATAGATTTTACAGTTTTCTTTAACTTGAGAGATTATTTCATTTATCTTGGGAATATTTCTGCATCTTCATTTGGGGCATACACTCCGACAATTACGATATTGTGGCCGTTATTTTTCATTTCCAGCATCAGCAGTTGTTCATTCACTTCAGTCCACGATTTAATATTATTTTTAAGATTTTTTCGAATAGCAATAGAGACTCCTCTCTTAGCTCTGTTATCTTTGCTCACTCCACTGAAGATATGTATATACCCTCCTATCTCTTCATTTCCTTTTCCCTTTTTCTTGGTTTCGGTAAGAACACATACATCTATTTTTCTTTCCGCTAATTCTTTGAATACTTCTGCTTGTTTGGTTTTAAGTCCTTGCACATTCCATGTAGCCAATATCATTTTTCTTTTCCGTTGCATTAGTCGTCTTTGTTTTGATCCGTCCGCATTCCGAGCAGTTTTGTCGAAATTTGTAGCATTTATTTCTTTTGACAAAGGACGAGTTGCTAGCCCATCGCCTCAACCCTCCTCCTTCATCCGGGCTTGGGACCGGCACCGGCATTTACTGAGCTACTCAATCCACACAGCGCTTACCGGAGGCGGAGTTTATATTTGGTTTATTTTGGTTTTTGAGATGTTTATATTAAAAACTAAGGTACTATATGTTTAAATAATTATAATTTTTTTATATTCCAGAAACTAACATCTTTAAAGCACCAATGGACGTACAAGGAATTCATGAAATTGAGACAATAAATTATTCTCCCCTTCAACGAAAGGCTGCACTCAAAATTGAAGAGATTAAAAATTGCATTTTAACCAAGCCTTTAAATCTATGTTGCCTGCTATTCGAAAAAGAAAACACTAGATTCTCTAAATTTTGTAGCGATCACAAAATGCTTTCGTCTTTCTCTGATGTTAATTTAAGAGGTCGCAGAGATTTACCAAAAAGATCTAAATCAGTTGTTTCTACTAAGCAGCACATTAAGTATCAACCTGTTCGTTATATTAGACCACTAGATCCATATTATTATTACTATGATTCCAACTTTGATCAAATTGAAGGTCCTTTTGAAGAGTATGTCTATTATCAGGATTATCCACCAGATTGGTATTACCCAACATATAAGTATTATCCAAAAGAAAGCGGTCAGAGAGACCGTGATAATAATCACGCAGCTAGTACATATGTAAATCATGTCAAGAAAGTTTTAGAACCAAATGATAATTTCGAAAAAAGCTCCAGAAATGATAATCAAAATTTAAAAACATTTCATTCATCCGTACTTACAGATAATACAAAATCTGGTGATGAAAACCGCAAGTCTTCGTTTTTAGAAGAACTAATTTCGCCTACTGATTCAAAAAAGTCTATGAAAGAAGATGCAATTCAAACCAAAGGAAAAATAAAGAATTCAAAAGATATTAATAAAAAAAAATTAAATGAAAACTTGCAAAATTATAACAATAATTTAGATAATGGACATACTGAAGTTGACAACCCAGCAGCAGATTTAAATGAGGCAGCAATCAACAAAGACAAATTTCAAACAGATGATAGCAAGTTTATCAAGCTTACTGATGTCAATGTCAAAAATAATGAAGACAAACCTGATAAAATGGATATACCTATTAAGGTTACCGATGATGAAGATGACAACAAAGGCATCCAAAAAAGTGCAGAAGAATTTTTCGAGGACAGACAAGTAGCAATGGGCAGGATCAACAATGGTGCAGAGATTATCCAAAGATTTTCAAGTAATTCTGATAATACAAAAGATACCAAAGACACCAATCATGATCCTAGAAACCGAGATAAAGGTGAAATTCCTATAGCAACCATAGAAATGCAATCCAATGGACAGACAATGTTTAACCCGTGTTATAATCAAGTTTCACAAGTTCCTACTTCGTATAAACTAGTTTCAACCGACGGAAGTACCCTCTTTAAAATTGTAGCTTCATCTACACCCAAGTTTTCGCCATATGTTGTCAATCCCCAGGTATATCCTTACATGCAATCACCTTACATGATTCCTCAACAAGTAATTCCGATGAACCAACAAATGCAAAACGCTCCACTTCACGTCAACGGGCCAGCTGGACAATTCTATGTTTGTAATCCTATTGCTGCTCAAAGCAGCAACGGTGTTAATGCCAACAATATAGTTAATATGCCGGGAGTAGAAGTAAGAAGGGAGGCTACTAATTTACAGGATTTATTGGGATCGTTGCCCATACCTGAAAGACCTAGGTAAGAATAACTTGATTTTAACTAAAAAATGAATTAGTTATGAATAATTGCTTTCTTATTTTCTCTTTCTATTTTTGCTCCATTTCTTGGCTCGAAACTATGTGTGATATTTCTTTTGTATTATATTTAGTGTATTTCTCTGATTTTCTAGTTAAATTTTAGTAGGTACTCTTATTTCCAGCTTGTCATATAACTGTTTTGTCTAGAAGTAAAAAGGCACCGAGAAAAGTACAGTTGAAGCAGGCTGGATTCAGAAAACATTTTAGTACCATAGACCACTTGCACACCGTAAGCGTGTTAAGAGGGTAAACGCAAAATCTTGGTCCAATGCTATTTAAATGCATTCATCTTTTTGTAATCCTGAGAAAACTAATACATATATATTTTTGAAAAATTAAACGCAGAATGAAAGACACTATTACCGAGGGTCCTTTAGAATAAACAAAAGTTTCTCTTGAATGAAATATTTGAAATTAAAAATCAGGCTAAATTTTCTCTTTTTTTCTCCCCTGAAACTTATTAAAATCAACATTATAGAAGTTTTCAGGGACTTTCGCCCCTCGGTAATAATGTAATCTTTCATTCGGCGTTTAAATTTTTCAAAAATACTTATTAATTTTTTCAAGATTCGAAAAAAATGAATCCATTTAAATAACATTGGACCAAGGTTTTGCGCCTACCGCCTTAATAAACAAATGTATCGAATATAACGTTCCCATTTATACAGGGTGCTTGGTAAAGAATGGGCCATAGCTTAACCTTAGATTCCCGAGATTAAAACAGGCCGATTTAAGCTAACTTACCTTAGTACAAAAGTTGATAATAACCTAAATACAGGGTGTAAAAATTAGAGGGTGTAAAAATGAGAATGCTTAGATGGATGAGTGGAGTGACAAAGAAGGATAAAATTAGAAATGAGTATATTAGGGGAAGCCTAAGTGTGGCACCAATTGATGCCAAAATGAGAGAGCATAGGTTAAGATGGTTTGGTCATGTTCAACGTCGAGACGTTAATCACCCAATACGAAGAATAGCTGAAGTGCAGATTCCTGGAAGGAGTAGGAGAGGAAGACCAAAGAAGACCTGGGGGAGACGATAAGGCAGGACATGTTGGTAAAGGGGATTAACATTGATATGATCCAAGATATAATTTTGTGGAGAAATGCAATTAGGGAAGCCGACCCCGCATAGGGATAAGGCAAAGAGAATGATGACAGGGTGTAAAAATTAAACTTTTATTCTATTTATTTTTGAATATTTCTTGACAGGCATGGGACAACAACACGAAATTTGGTAAGTGGTGCTGGTATTGTACAATATACTAAATTATGTTAAACAAACGTTTCTGGCTACTACCAGAGGCGTACGACGGGGAAACGTGAATGGTTTTCCCTTCCCAAATTCTCCGCCACCCCCGGAATTGCTATTTTAGTGCAATTTTTTGATTCTCCAATACTTTCTATGTAAAAAACATATTCTTCATTCGTAACGATAAAGCCAATAGTTTTCGAGACATTTGAAGGTAAAAACGAAGGAGCATAATACATTAATCAAAATAAGTGTGCCTTTTCATTTTTAACTTCAAATAACTCGAAAACTAATGACTTTATCGTTACGAATGAAGAGTATATTATTTGCATAAAAAGTACTGGAGAATCTTAAAATTATGATAAAATAGCAGTTTCGTCAGTGGCGTAGAATTTGGGAAGGGTCAACCATTCACTTTCCCCTGTCGTACGTCTCTGGTATTAACCACAAACGATTAATTAACATGATTTAGTAGGGTGTACAGTACCTAGACTTTCTGCCAAGTACCGTAAGGATATGTCAAATAGTTTTATAGTACCGGGTACACATGTTTCTTAAAGTTTTAAATAAAGAAAAAAAGAATAAAAAAAAAGAATATTTTAAGATAATTTGATATATGCGTGTGATACTTGGCAGAAAGTGTAGGCACTGTATACCCTACTCAATTATGTTAAATAATCGTTTCTGGCTACTACCAGAGGCGTACGACAGGAGAAACTGAATGGTTGACCCTTCCCAAATTCTACGCCACTGATGAAACTGCTATTTTAGCATAATTTTTAGATTCTCCAATACCTTTCATGCAAATAATATACTCTTCATTCGTAACGATAAAATCATTAGTTTTCGAGATATTTGAAGTTAAAAATGAAAAGGCACACTTATTAATTTTGATTAATGTATTTTGCTCCTTCGTTTTTAGCTTCAAATATCTCGAAAACTAATGGCTTGATCGTTACGAATGAACAGTATGTTTTTACATAAAAAGTACTGGAAAATCAAAAAATTGAACTAAAATAGCAATTCCGCGAGTAGCGTAGAATTTGGGAAGGGTCAACCATTCACGTTCCCCCGTCGTGCGCCTCTGGTAGTAGCCAGAAACGTTTGTTTAACATAATTTAGTAGATTGTATAATACCAACACCACTTAAGAAATTTCGTATTTTTGTCCCATGCCTACCAGGAAATATTAAAAAATAAATAAAATAAAAGTTTAACTTTGACGGTTTTATTTAGGACGGAAGTATTTCGGTTATTATCAACTTTCGTACTAAAGTAATTTAGCTTAAATCGACCTATTTTAAGCTCAGGAATTTATGGGCCATTTTTTACCAAACACTCTGTATAGTGTTTGAGGATTTTCAAAGGGCATCCGACAACACCTCAATTCCTTTAAACGTACCTATAGGTACTTGAAATATATCGTCAAAGGTTAGGTGCAAAATGATAAATTGTGATATGGATTTAAATAAAAAACCAAGCAGCATCTTATAGGAGGATGCCAGGTTTTTACTAAAACTGAAGTGGAACCTCGATTATCCGTCAGGGCTCCGGACCAAGGGTATGACGGATAATCGAAAAAACGGTTAGCAGAACATAAAAAAAAATAAAAATTCATAGTACAACTCTCAAATTGTATTTGTATGTTTTGTTTGACAATATAAGAAGGATTTGTGTTCGTACAGTCGAATCAATTTGGTGTAAAATATTCTAAAATCTTTGTTTGTTTTACTCTTGCTTCACATTTTGCAACGGCTGAATTTCATAATCGGCGAAAGATCATGCAAACTATTTTATTGGCTTCTTCTTGTCAGCCTCGATGAATTGTTGCATGTGTGATGCAACTTCTCTAGCTTCTTTACACAAATCTTTGTCAGTTACAGTAGCATCATCGACATCACTACCATCTACATAATTCCAAGTCTCTGCCAGCTTCTTAATCTGTTTCGTCCGCCTCTGTTGCCTTTAAATAATTTCATCATCTGTCAACAAAACATGCTTTGTTTGCGTCTTCATCACAAATTAACCATTTGTTTATGTCATCTTTAGGCAGCGGAAACAAAAAAAGAATGTGTGTGTACTTTGTACGCACGTAAAAAGTTATACTTCTATTACATATGTGATTTTAACGAAATTGATATCATGTACTTTAAACAGTTTATTTATATTTCATTTAAATATTAAACGAATTTTAATACTTACTACTTTCCAAAAATTTTTATTAAGACAATACCAAAAATTTTAAAAAATAAAAGAATAAAACGCACACAAGCACATTGAAAAACGCCACAAAGAAAAAATGATTTCTGAACGATAATAATTGTTTGCAAAAATTTTAAATACGCATTTTCTGAAAAAAATTATATAACAAATATACTTACAATCATAAAATGCATAAAAAAATAAAAAAATAAAAACTTGCATCGGGATTCGAACCCGCGAATTTGGGGACGCTTTGATTCGTAATCGAAGCCTAGACTCACTCATCCAATTACACATTATTTTTGTTATGTGGAAAAATAAGGCAAGTGAACGTTTTACTGTTTGACAGTTGTTCTGAATTTACCTAATCAAATTATGTAGTTTGATTTTTGTGGAAGAAAATATTAAAATATAACAAAGCAGTAAGAAAACAATATATTAGATGAAGATTGGTAGAACTTTTGTTGGTAATCAAATTAAGTATGTAAATCAAAGCATTACATACCTACTAGATAAATAAATCTACGCCAAAAAAATCATAATTTAAAAATAAAAATCGGACCTAATTTCGGAATTCTCTCTAAAATCCCCATTCTTGAGAAAATAAATTTATTCCAACCTAATCCAAATGTATAATTACAATATGATTATAATAAAAACTACTTACCAAATTAGAATGAGTTTTCCTTAGTCCAAAAATATATATGAAAACTATTTAAAAAGGAAGTATAACTATTAACTAACTTTTGTTTGTTGTTTCTTTTCCCACAAATTTCAAAACGCAACAACCATAAATAATCAAACCACACATAGAGAAATAAAAACAACATTCTTTTTATTTCTCTATGAAACCACAGCTGTGCCACAGCCGCCATATTGAATAATTTTTGACATGTCGTTTGAACATCCAATCAGAACAAAGTTATAATGCGCATGCGCCCGGATCGTAGGTTTTAACATATAAAAATTCACCCTCATATCGCGCGTAAAGAAGTATAACTTCAAAAATTGATTCAGCCATAACTTCATTTATTACGATTAATTATTTATATGGGAAATAAGCCACAATTAAAATGAAAAAAATAATTTTATTAACGTTTCGACGCCCAAATAATTTCAGTAATATTTTGTATTTTGACAACGGCACCTGATTTGGGCGTCGAAACGTTAATAAAATTATTTTTTTCATTTTAATTGTGGCTTATTTCCCATATAAATAATTAATCATAAAAATGCCACAAGGAAATAGCTTCAGAACAACATTCATTTATTACTGCATCAAGCTCGGCTGTCACGAGGACATTGGCTTACCACAATGCTTAAATAAAATGGATCTATAACTCATTTTTGGCTTATGGAGTCAGTACAACCTATGTACAGACCATGATGGTTAACAGGGGTAAAGGTCAATGGAGACACGGATAATCGAAGTTCCACTGATAAGGAACGATTCTGCTAATTTATGTTCATTCCACTCTATTTTGTGTGGCCTAGCTCCGTTGTCCAGCCACTCACGGAGTATTTTTAGATCTGGACCTTTCTTCTGCTCAGAGTGAAACTTTTCTTTGGGTAGAACTACTTCACCGCTTCCGCTTTCTAAGATTTTCAATTGTAGAATCTGGCCTTCTGTTCTTCTTGGCGCCCGCAGAACCGACAGTTCTTCTCTGTGCATGGTCTTCTAGACAGGCCGTCGACATTTCCAAAACTATTTCCGCTTGGTAGCAAATTTTAAAGTTATACATATATCTGTAGTTTCTTCAGCTATCTGGCCTACAGTTGTCTTGAAATTGAGGACCCATTGAGTATACAACGAGTGTTAGACCGTCCGCACATGGGTCGATCGAAGACACGTCTCGAAGTTCGCGCGTCTTGCTCGTCTTGTACGAACCCTGCGTCACAAGCGATTGCCCTCCGCAACTCCGCACACTAGTCGATTCTGTTTTTATAAATTAACGCATTTTTTATATAGTAACCAAAACGACTATTTCGATCTGTGAAGATTACCGTATTATTACATTTTTATACAGTTGCATTATACAGTTGAGGGTATTTTTCTACTTCCTTAACGAATTTTATAATAAACACCTAGAAACAGAAGTTCAATGTTTTCAGAATTTTAAATTACAAACAATATATTTCCACAAAGCTAATAGTACTACAATCAGCGAACATAACATTCACCGATCTTTAAAAAGACCAAAAATTTAATGTAGGGCAAAAATCAACAAAAACGAAGCAAACAAATAAAATAATGATTGTAAACGTGGGTCTCACTCGAACTTTCTCGTTCGCTTCAGATCGCACGGAACGAGAGTCGTACAAAACGAGGAGATTTGCAATCCTAAACGCTCCGTGTACGGAACTCAATGCCACACCACAACGAAGGAACTTAAGTGACGGGGAGAGATCTACGCGATTGGAATCGAGTCGATTACTTCGAGCGTCGCTCCATGTGCGGACGGCCGTAGTGTTCTACTGCTTTGACTACCGACAATAACTCCTTCCCGGTGACACAGTAGTTTCTTTCTGATTTTCCCAAAGTTTTGCTGAAGTATCCTATGACGTGTTGCTCCAAGAAGAATCCAAAAAGTGAGTCAAACAAACTCACAACTCACTAACAAGAGTTTACATACATATAACGAACCCTCGTGATACTGCGATGCATATTCTCCACTGCTAACTCAGAATAGAAAATCATATAAATATTTTCATTAGGTGTCCAATCGATTACTAAAAATTAACCATAATTACAGCAATTTTACCTCTGTTGTAAATGTTCATTCATGCCTATCCAACCTTTTACATTTTTTACTCAGGATAATTCTCTTCTTTCATGAGTTTTCTCTCCATCGTCCATTCTTTTATTACGCGACGTAATTAAGATTATATTTCTCTTTTTTCCAATTGTGCCTTACGTAATTTGTTTTATATTACCAGTGAAAACTAAAAGAGATTTTTTAGGAACAATGGTAGAGCTTCCCAAGTAGTATGTCCTGTCGGCTATGAGGCATGTTCTGATGACAGTAAATGTGTTCCTAAACATCAATTTTGTGATAACGAAGCTCATTGTAGTGATGGTAGCGACGAAATGTTTTGCAGTTGCAAAGAAAGGGTTGGAAAATTAAGAACATGTGATGGATATTTCGACTGTCCAAATGGAGAAGACGAATTTGTATGTTTTGGTAAGTGACTTATAAAGTTTTAATATGATTTATTTAAATACAGTGGAACCTCGATCTGCGAATAATTCTCAACTTATATTGGAATCAGAAAGCTAACATCAAAATAGAAAATGAGATATCAAAAACAATAGAAATACGTAGAGGAGTACGACAGGGATGCATTTTGTCACCACTGCTATTGAATGTATATAGTGAAAATATATATCTGCCGGGAAGCCTTTTTGCAAGCAAATGAACGAATCGTAATCAATGGAGAGGTTGTAAATAATATTCGATACGCTGACGACACTGTAGTAAATGCAAGAACAGTAGAAAAATTACAACGATTACTTACAAACATAAATATTGTTTGTAACAATTATGGCATAAACATTAATATAAAAAAAAACAAGTATATGGTCTTCAGTAAAATCATGACACAACCAGCACATATTAGTATAAACAGCATTCAAATTGAAAAAGTATCAAGTTACAAATACTTGGGAACTTTAATAAACGAAACTGGAGACCAAAACAATGAAATAAAAGGACGTATCGAAATGGCCAGGGCCACCTTCATAAAGATGAGAAAATTCTTCTGCAACAGAGATATAAGCATCCCTCTACGATTAAGAATGCTAAGAGGCTACGTATTTAACACGCTACTATACGGTGTAGAGGCTTGGACTCTCAAACAGAACAACATAAAAAATATTGAAAGTTTCGAGATGTGGTGCTACCGTCGAATGCTGAAGATAAGTTGGGTTGAAAGAATCACAAACCTTGAAGTAATACGAAGGATAGGAAGAGACCCAGAAATTTTGTTAACGATAAACGAAGAAAACTCGAGTATTTGGGTCACCTGATGAGAGGTCATAAATACGCATTAATTCAAAATATAATGCAAGGAAAAGTAGAAGGAAAACGGAATCCAGGCCCGTAGAAGAATGTCATGGTTGCGGAATTTGACAGAGTGGTTTGGCTGCACCACTAATGAACTTTTTAGGTCAGCTGTAAACAAGGTCAGGGTAGCCTTGATGATTTCCAATCTCCGATAGGAGTGGCACAAGAAAAAGAAGAAGGAACCTCGATAAGTGGGATTAATCAGGACCGCGGCCGATCCATGTTATCGAAAATCTCTACATATAATTCTGTTATATATCTACATATAACTCTAAACTCTACATATAAATACTCTTACAGAAAAACTTAATTATAATTGCCAAAAAAATGAAATACTTATGCACAGTACATATAAATTACGTACAGTTGTATATATTATGGTTTATTTATTGGTAAAAACTCAGTAAAGTGAAAAATTTTTTATTTTGTCTGATGAAAATCGGTCCGGGTTAGCCGAACTTTCGGGTTATCGGATGCCGACTTATCGGGGTTCCACTGTAGTATAAATTAAAGTTTAAAGTAAAATTTAATAAAAAATTTTGGTCTTGGTAAAAGGTATATTATTTTAAAAAGCCCTATAGGGCTACAAACATCGAACAGAACGTTTTCGCTCTAAAAAGAGCATCATCAGTGTTGCAAGAACATGGTGAGCCAACCAAAAAATACGAAGGTCAAAGCCTTTCAAAAATGGACTAAAAGTCACATCAAAATGCTAACATAGCAAATTCCAAAGGATGGATATAATCCCTAAGGATATGGCCCTAGGATAACATATGACTCCCACACGTTGTAAGTGGGTCAAAGGTAACAAATTAGGTCATTATGTTACAAGAGCTGACAGGCAACTCTGTCAGCTCTTGTAACATAATGACCTAATTTGTTACCTTTGACCCACTTACAACGTGTGGGAGTCATATGTTATCCTAGGGCCATATCCTTAGGGATTATATCCATCCTTTGGAATTTGCTATGTTAGCATTTTGATGTGACTTTTAGTCCATTTTTGAAAGGCTTTGACCTTCGTATTTTTTGGTTGGCTCACCATGTTCTTGCAACACTGATGATGCTCTTTTTAGAGCGAAAACGTTCTGTTCGATGTTTGTAGCCCTATAGGGCTTTTTAAAATAATATACCTTTTACCAAGACCAAAATTTTTTATTAAATTTTACTTGTAATTAATGGTATACAGCCAGCTACAGGAAATTCTTCCTAGTGGAAATTAAAGTTTGTATACTTTCCTTTTTATTTTTGAAGTTATACTTCTTTAAGCGCCTTTGGGAGTAAATATATATGTGCGCGAAGTCATCAAAATTCTAGGTGCTACGCGCAGTTGAACGTTTTATACGTTTGCTCTGATTGGGTATTACAATGGCCTGTCAAAAATTGTTCAATATGGCGGCTATGGGTAAACAAATGTTGTGTATTACTGTTTTTATTGTTGTGAGACAAAAGTAAGTTTATAATTGTAGTGACTTTTTAAATAGTTTTTAAAAGCAACATGTACTTAATTGTAAATGTTTTAGTATTGTAATAAAAAATTACATACCTATTTGGAAACTGTAAAATATACCTAGTAGGTAATGCTTCTACTTACATAATTTGTTTACCAACAAAATTTCTACCAATCTTCATTTAATATATTTTTTCCTTACTCTATGTTTTGTTCTATTTTAATATTTTAATTCCACAAAAATCAAATTAATTTGATTAAATTCAGACAATAAGCAACTATCACAAAGTTTAAAACGTTCAGTTGGTGTGTCTTCCTACATCACTCGTGTGTCTAAATGGCCGAATTTTAACGTGCCTTGATTCACAACCCAACGACTTTAATATACACGGGTTAGATCCCCAATGCAAATTTTTATTTTTTTTATACATTTTATGATTGTAAGTATATTTATTATATAATTTTTTTTAAATACGTATTTAGTTAAAATTTTTGCCAAGAATTTTTCAGAAATAATTTCTTTGTGGAATTTTTCAATGTGTTTGTGTGCGTTTTATTCTTTTATTTTTTTAATTTTTGGTATTGTTTTCATAAATTTTTATGAAAAGTAGTAAGTATCAAAATTAGTTTAATATTTAAATAAAATATAAATAAACTATTTAAAGTATATTGATTTCGTTGAAATCATATATTAGGAGTATAACTTCTTACGTGCGTACAAAGTACACACACATTCTTTTTTTAAGCTACATATTGTATACACCGTACGGTATAGGTATAACTATGTATTAGGTATTAATTAAGGGTATTTTCCCTTGTGTAAAACTTTATTATACTTGAAACTTACTTTGTTAACACTGCTATTATAAAGTTCTTAGAATCTGGCAATTACTTATCGATCATAGTGTGGTAGTGTGTAACCTTGAAGTTAAACCTATATCGATTAGAAGTAACTCACAAAATAGCAATTTTATTAAATACACAGCTTTTTGTCTGCGTCGTAGTATTCACTATTCACATTAGGAATTAGAAATGTGAAATTCTTAAGAAAGCCTTCTTCTTTTTGAGTATGAGAGAGTGTTCCCAACTCTGGTAAGACGGGGTTATTGTTCCAGGGCCATAAAATTATAGCAAATTTCAAAAATTATGGTAGCTGAGAAAAAATAATAGCCAAGTTTAATTTTATCACATAGAATAATCGATAATGAAC
The DNA here is from genome assembly GCF_917563875.1 of Diabrotica virgifera virgifera. Taxonomy (NCBI): domain Eukaryota; kingdom Metazoa; phylum Arthropoda; class Insecta; order Coleoptera; family Chrysomelidae; genus Diabrotica; species Diabrotica virgifera. The sequence continues at coordinate 229,933,276 of NC_065447.1, forward strand.
CTTAGATTTAGCATGATTTCTAATCACAACTATTTGAACTGTTAATGAAGCAGAACAGACTTTGCATTTAGCTTTATTAATATTAGTAGGATCTCGAGTTAAGCATTGTCTAAAGTCAGCTTTATTTAATTAGACTTCCGAAATTTTTGTGCTGTATTGAGGCGAATTTTCTTTTTCGTCCAACCAGAACGAGATTCTTGGATGACGTAGACGACGACCTGAAAACTATAAATGTATGAATGAAGATAATATATGAAATAGGGCACAAGAGAGGCCTGAATAGAAGGACATAGCCAGACAGGCAAAGGTCCATCCAGGATAATGATGCCAAAATAAGAAGAAGAAAACTTCTTTAAACAATTTTTACACAATCTGATGATTTGTGATGCTCAAGTTGGGCGCCAATTTGTAACATTACTATTCGTTGGGAAGCGAGATGAAAATATCAAAATACTAATTTACGAAAGGGATTTCAGAAAGAGATGGAGAAAGTATTTTGACAGTTTATTAAATGAAGAATTTGACAGACATCCTGTGGAGTTAACGGAGACAGTAACAGTAATGGTTACCAGAATAACAAACGAGGAAATGGCTCAAGCGCTTCAAAAAATATAGAAAGGAAAAGCAGTCGGGCCAGATGATATTCCTGGGGAAGTATGGAGAGCATTGGGAGAGACAGGAATAAGTTGGCTAGCAGGTCTATTTAATAGAATTATGGAAGTTGGACAAATGCCAGACGAATGGAGAAGCAGTATATTAGTACCTGTCTACAAAAACAAGGGAGGCATACAACAATGTACAAATTACAGGGCTATAAAACTACTTAGCCACACCATGAAAATATGGGAGAGAGTAACTGATAGACGGATACGTGAAGAAACCGAAATATCCGATAGTCATTTTGGCTTTATGCAGGGTAGATCAAAAACAGATGCAATTAATTTTCATTGTAAGGCAACTGATGAAAAAATACAGAAATAAAGAGACCAACGCTCATATGGTATTCATTGATCTTGAGAAAGCATATGATAGAGTTCCTCGAGAGATTCTGTGGTGGGCACTCAATAAGAAAGGAGTCCCTGCCGAATATGTAAAGATTGTGAGAGATATGTATGAGGGAGTAACGACTAGTGTTAGGACAGGTGTGGGAGAGACTGATAAATTTCAGGTAAAAGTAGGATTGCACCAAGGCTCGGTGCTTAGTCCTTATTTATTCTCATTAGTTTTGGACCAGATAACAGCGAAACTACAGGGTAGCATTCCATGGTGCCGAATGTATGCTGATGATGTAGTGTTAGTAGGAAGTAGTGAACGAAAACTGGAACAGTGGAGACAAGCTATGAAGGAAAAAGATTTAAAACTTAGTAGGACAAAAACAGAGTATTTGGAATGTTCATTTAAAGATGGAGTTACTACAAATAAAATGGTATCTTTGGATGGTGAAATGATTGTAAAAAGCAATAGTTTTAAGTCCCTCTGATCGCCGATATTACAGAGTAATGGAGAAATAGATGGAGATGCATGCAGTAGAATTAGGGCTGGATGGATGAAGTGGAAAGGAGCGAGTGGTGTGTTGTGTGACAGAAAAATTCCAATGAAGCTGAAGGGAAAATTCTATTAAACAGCCATAAAACCGGCTATGATGTACGGAACTGAATGTTGGGCAGTAAAAAAGAAAGAGGAACAACGAATGTATGTGGCGGAAATGAGAATGCTTAGATGTATGAGTGGAGTGACAAAGAAGGATAAAATTAGAAATGAGTATATTAGGAAAAGTCTAGGTGTGGCACCAATTGATGCCAAAATGAGATAGCATAGGTTATGATGGTTTGGTCATGTTCAACGTCGAGACGTTAATCACGCAATACGAAGAATAGCTGAGGTGCACATTTCTGGAAGGAGTAGGAGAGGAAGACCAAAGAAGGCCTGTGAGGAGACGATAAGACAGGACATGTTGGTAAAGGGGATTAACATTGATATGATCAAAGATAGAATTGTGTGGAGAAATGCAATTAAGGATGCCGACCCCGCATAGGGATAAGGCAAATATAATGATGATGACTATTCGTTGGGAAGCTAATTATATTATATTATTATTTAGTACCATGTTACTTACATGGTATATACATGGGAATAGGTACGCTAATGGTGCGTTGTTGACGTGTATTTATCGCTCTGATATCAAACTCAAATCTACTGAGACCTATCGAGTAATAATAAATACACAAAAGTGAATATTGTTAAGAAGGAAGTAAGCAGTAGACAGACATAATTTTGTGGACAAAAATTGGTATGTAAAAGTTCTTATTTAAAGGTTATTTTTATTGACAAACTCGTGCTGTGACCTTCCGCGGTGTTGAACAGAGGGAACAGTGCGAAGCGGGGAGCGGGGAAGTCAATGATAAGAACAAAACAGTATTGATAATCGATAGAGATACAATCGAACCTACACAGTGGCGGAACACTATTAGTCCAACAAAATGGAAGAAATGATGAAAGAAATGTTATCGGAATTTAAACAAATGCTATCAGAATTTAAAGAGATGAGGTGTGACATGAAAATATATCGAGAAGAAATAATTAATCTTAAAACTGAAAATGCTGAGATGAAAAAGGAGATAGAGAAACTACATGAGAAAATATAAATTGCAGAAAAAAGAGAAAGAAAAAACAATATCATTATTAAAGGATTAGAAATAATTGGAGATGACCATAACCAGATGAAAGAACAAATATCCAATAATATAGTATCGCACTTAGGAGTTCAGGCAGAAATTAAAAAGGTTACGAGACTCTCAAATAACGTTTGCAAAGTAGAAATGAATACCACCGAAGACAAAATAAAAATACTGCAAAATAAGAAAAAATATAGGCAAGTAAAAGAACTCAACATATTCATTGATGATGATTTAACTTACAACGAGAGGAAAATACAAAAAAATATAAGAGAAAAAGGAAAAGAAGAACGAGCCAAAGGTAATAAAGTCATTATTAGATATAATAAACTCATAATAAATGATGAACTATGGACCTGGAATAGATCTCAAGAAAAACTTGAGCTCAATAAAAATCTAATAAGCAATAAGGCCACAAAAAACTAACTAACTGCCGGACCGAAAATAAAGGAACGGAACTGGCTATGAACAAGGACAAGAAAATGGTAAATGCATGCAGTAATACAAACATAACCAAAACATCAAAGCAAAGAAGAAATAAAGGTGAATATTGGAAAATTGGAACATGGAATATTAAAAGTATAACTGGGAAAGAAATAGAACTAATAGAAGAATTTGAAACAACGGAATTAGACATACTAGCAATAACTGAGACTAATAAAAAAGGTAAAGGTGAAATAAAATTAGAGAATGAACACACAATGATATATAGTGGAGTCCGAGAAGATCAAAGAGCAGCTGCAGGAGTAGGATGTATAATACATAAAAGTATGGAGAAACAAATAGGTGATTGGAAAGCATGGTCCGAAAGAATATTGAGTATCGAAATTAATAATACAGAGAATAATCGCATAAAAACTGTAATAGTAGTTTATGGCCCAAACGAAGACGACACAGCATACAACAAAGATGAATTTTGGCATGAGTTGACACTGATAACAGAAAGCGCTAAAGGAGAGATATACATAATAGGCGACTTCAATAGTAGAGTTGGAACAAGAGATGAGTTATACACAAGATGCATAGGACAGTATGGAGAGCAGACTAGAAATAATAATGGGAGAAGAATGCTTGAATTTTGCACTATCCACAACTTGATTATAACTAACACATTTTTTAAGCACAAAGATATCCATATGTACACAAGAGAAGTAAAGAGCCGTAACGAAAAATCCATAATTGACTATGTACTAGTTGAAAGCAACGACAGAAAAAAAGTTATGAATACTAAAGTACATAGAGGCCCAGAAATAGGTAGTGATCACTATATGGTTGTTGCAAAGATAAGAGAGAAAACAATAGACATAAAAGTTAATCGACCAGATAATCAAACAATGGTAACGGTGGAGACAATTAATACTTATAAACTCAGAAATAAAGAAACAGCAAGAGACTATGAGAAGAAAGTAAACGAAAAACTCAATAATAAAATAGAAACGAACGAAGAGAATATAAACCAAGCGTGGAATTGGTTTAAACACCTATTACTAGACTCAGCTAAAGAAGTATGCGGAATAAGTAAAACAAATCCCACGAAAAAACAGACAGCTTGGTGGACAGAACAAATAAAAACACAAGTAAAAGCTAAGAAAAAAGCATGGAAACAATATCTGCAAAACAAGACAAACGAATACTACAACATTTATAAAAATGAAAGAAAAACAGTAAAGCTACTAGTAACTGCAGCTAAAAAGGAAACATGGACAAAATTTGGTGATAAAATGGAACAAGACAGTAAAAGTAATCAAAAGCTCTTCTATAGAACACTAAAAACATTAAGAACAGAGAACAAACAAAAAGTACACAATATTAAGAGTAAAAATGGAAACTTATTAGCAGAACCAACTCAAATAATGAATAGATGGCAAGAATACTTTGAAGAACTATTGAACCATGACAACAATGCAGAAACCAATACTGAACCAGAAGAAACACCTGAAGAAAATGTAGAAGAAACAATAACATTAGAAGAACTACAAGAAGCCATAAAACAGCTAAAGTATGGAAAAGCTCCGGGAATTGACAAAGTAACGGTGGAAATAATAAGAAACATGGGACAACAAGGTACTGAAATACTACTAGAAATAATGAATAAAGTATGGAAAGATGAAATATTACCAGAGGACTGGAAAACCGCATTGATAGTTCCCATACATAAGAAAGGTGACAAAAGAGAATGTAATAACTACAGAGGATTGACATTGCTATGTGTATCCATGAAAATATTAGAGAAAATCATAGATAAACGAATAAGAATAATCGCGGAAGATACACTAGACGAGTCACAAAGTGGTTTCAGAAGCGGAAGGAGCATACAAGATCATATATTCACGCTAAAACAAATAGGCGAAAAAGCGCTTCAAGAGAAAAAGAACATATACTTAGCCTTCTTAGACCTAGAAAAGGCCTTCGACAAAGTACCCAGACAGAGAGTGTGGAAAGTGCTAAGAGAGAAAGGTGTAGGACATAAAATGATACGAATCATCCAGAAAATATATAGTCAGAATGTGAACTCGGTGATTAGTAACAACAATAGATCAAACACTTTCACAGTAACAGGAGGACTAAGACAAGGCGGAGCTCTTAGCCCAACGCTGTTTATATTGTTTATGGACCAAATAATTCAAAGATGCACAATAGAAAGCAGAAAATTAAATGTTGGACACAGATATCTTCGTAGAGTAGAAATATCAGAAGGAGTGTTTGCAGACGACTTGGTGTTAATTGCAAGAAGTGAAAAAGATTTACAACACAACATTGAAATATGGAACAGAGTATTCATCGAAAATGAAATGGTAATAAACAAAAGCAAGACCAAAGTACTACAGATCGGTGAAGAGAGACAGGAGCTAAGAATAGAAATTGAAGGAACACAAATTGAACAAGTGAAAACTTTCTCTTATCTAGGTGTAATAATTGACCAGGCAGGCACTCAAGATGCTGAAGTAAACAATAGAATAGACAAAACAATAAAGCTGTACCATACAATGAATAAAAAATTTATCAGTAGAAAAGAAATTTCAAGAGAAACAAAAATAAAAGTGTTCAAATCAATCTATAGACCAGTACTAACCTTCGGCAGCGAATCTTGGGTCTTAACAAACCGACAAAAAAGCAAGATCCAAGCCATGGAAATGAAGTTCCTGAGAAGAGTAAAAGGCGTCACTAAATTAGACCGACTACGGAATGTAGACATAAGAAGAGAGTTAAAAATACCATCCACATTGAAGTATATAGAGCAAAGACAATTATGTTGGTGGGGACATCTACAACGAATGAAAGAAACTAGACCAGTTCGAAGAGTATGGGAAGCAAAAATATCAAAAAATAGGAAGAGAGGAAGACCCAGACAAACATGGGATAAAGCAATAGGAGCCATTCTGCAAAAGAAAAGATCAAACTGGACAGATGCCAAAGCGATAGCACAAGACAGAAAAGAGTGGAAAAAATTTGTATATAGATAACTGATACTTTTATAGAATTAATGAAATTAATTTTAGAAATGTAGAATTAGATGTAAAAGTGTAATTTGTATATTTGTAAGTACCTATGTAAAACTAGATATGTTAATTTGGTTAATGTTGCAACCCTACACCATTGTATGGTAGAAGGGATATGATTATATATATACCATGTTACTTAATCTCAGGGATTTAGGATTTCTACAATAAAACTGCGAATAAAGATGGTATATTCGTATTATAAAAGGTGTTTGTTGAAACTTTTTAATCGTTAAAATATTGTTTTAGGGTGTAATAAAGATGAGTTTAGTTGCGACGATTGGTCAAAATTCAGGAAGAGTACCTGTATACCGATAGAACAACGTTGCGATGGTATCACGCAGTGCGAAATAACTGGAAAAGATGAAGAGGACTGCACTGTGCTTACTGACAATATTGGACAGCAACCACTTAACAAAATTTCAAATTCGATCGGATTTCTTCACAGGAATTTTAAAGGAAAATGGTTTCCTACGTGTTTTGGTCCTGAAATATGGGCTATGGAAGTCTGTAAAGTTGAAGCTGGACCAGTGTCTATGTAAGTAAATAGTGTCTGTTCACATCATTTTGGAATCTCCTTCCTAAGGCGCCGTGCATTTCTGTAATGGCGTCCACCGTGCATTGTCTTGTTAGTTGAGATGTTAGATAGTCAGGATTTTAATTATTATGTTTTTAGCAGCATTGCGAAGCATTTCATAGTTGTGGATTCCTGTCCATTGGCGAATATTCCGCAGCCATGTCATATTTTTACGTCCTAGACCTCTTTTACCCTCTATATTTCCTTAGAGCATCAGTTGCTGAAAAGTATATCGTTCTCCTATTAGACGGAGAGGCAGTGCTGAAAAATCTCTTTGAATTTACTAAAGCTAGATTTTTCACAGTTGATTACTGTGAGTGTGTAGAGAAACATACTGCGGTCGGTCAAGCGAAACGTAAAACAGGGGATACTGAGAGGGTATCAAAGTTGCTTTCCTACGAAGGTAATTAAATCCATTTACTAAGGCTGAAAATCAGTACACACATTCTAAATTGAATATAAATAAAAGTTATTATAGTCGGTCAGCTGTATGACGGGACAGAGCCGGTCGGTCGGCCCCAATAGTCGATTGAAGAAATGAAGCATTTTGGCTAGCAATTTTTTCCTCCAGCATGGATTTACTTGAAATTTTCACAGAAGGTAGGGAATAGTCCAAGGATCATTTCCTATATCATGCCGCTATCATACGCTAAAACTTTATGGGTGGTTGCCACCCCATCTCGGGGGTGGGAATTTTTAATTACATTTTAACCATGTAGTTCAATGGAAAAAGTGATTCTAAGAAGAAAATGTACATTTTCTTCGTAAAACTAATATTTTTCGAGTTATTCGCGCTTGAAAATAACAGTTTTTCGACGAAAAAATAGACTTTATCTACTTTATCTATTGTCATATTATGTATAAGTTTTTAGTTCGTGGAAACTGTCATTATAGATAGCAGTTCGTGAAGGGTTTAAAGTGTGCGTGAAGTAACACTGTATTTTAAGTGGGATTTACTTTTTCGCACACTTTCATTGGGATTTTTGGCACACTTTCATATAATCAAATATTATCCTTAACTTTCGCGTTGTCATGGTGATGACAATATGAGCAATCATTTCTTCAATCGACTATTGGGCCGACCGACCGGCTCTGTCCCGTCATACAGCTGACCGACTATAATAACTTTTATTTATATTTAATTTACAATGTGTGTACTGATTTTCAGCCTTAGTAAATGGATTTAATTACCCTCGTAGGAAAGCAACTTTGATACCCTCTCAGTAACCCCTGTTCTACGTTTCGCTTGACCGACTGCAGTATGTTTCTCTACACACTCTCAGTAATCAACTGTGAAAAATCTAGCTTTAGTAAATTCAAAGAGATTTTTCAGCGCTGCCTCTTGGTCTATATGTGCCCTCAGTATGTAGTCTTCTTATTTTTTACATAATTAAAAAGCTCCCTATCCTGGAAGCCCGCTCTTATTAATACTTTCTCATTTCTGACTCTGTCCGTCTATATCCAAAACATTCGACGTAGGCACCACAAAATACTTCAATAAGTATTGAGGTATTTTGCGGTTCTTAAGTATCCAACTAAAAAAAATACAAGATCCTGTGTAAAAGGTATATTTAAAAGACCCCAATAAGAGTTACATCACAAAACAAAACGTTTTCGGATTAATAGGTAATCCATCATCAGTGTTAAGCCCTAAAATAGTAAGTATAACCTAATTAATAATAGATAATGTTATAAAAGTTGACTAAAGTTAAGAATTGACAGAGGCCATACTTACAATAGCATGCATGCCTGAGCCACCAAAAAGTTATGGGTAAGAACCCTTTAAAAGTTTCAAGATCTTAAATGATACTACATATTTTTAATAAAACAGAAGGATGTTGCAAGTATTCCTGGATATAACCCAGGGCAACAGAGGACTCTAACCCACGTGGATGTGATATGCAAGGAATGAAGCTCACATATTGAAAATTGAGTGCCATGTGAACTGAAAGGTGAAAGAACTTTAGAAGTATGCCAGTGACAGATTGTCAATGCGACGTTATGAACTATTTTGTTACTTCAGCCAACGAATTTAAAGTTTATGATCATGTTGAAAATAAAACATTATCAAATACAGAGATATGTACAGAAAATAGATCAGGCTAGTCATATGCCACTCAATGCATCGGGGTGTAACGCCGATATCAAGTACGGTAGTCTAGCTATCTTTGTCTGTCGTGCGAGTGTGAGCGTATCTACCAAGAGGTGGGAATAACGGAACGACAGTGACACACAGGCGGCGGCCATCATATGCTAGAGAGAGAAAGCTAAGCGCCGGTAGAGAGAGATAGATAGACCACCGACCCGAACTGTTCCGCGTTACGCTATTTTTCGAACTGGCCTAATCTATTCTGTTATATCTATGATCAAATATCGATATATTGGTGTTACAAATATTCGAACATAAATGTAAAATTGTGAAATGTGTGATGATTAAATATATGAACATGACAACTGATACAGTCAGCAACACATTAGGATCTTACAGAAGTGGTAATAGACTTAATAATATATCTTATGGAAGTGGCAATAGTGGTAATAGAATTATTAAAAATCCATTTACGAAATGTTTCTAAGATATCAGAATTTGTTTAATATGTACATAAATGTACAATTCCAAGTTATTGATTAATGTGTGAGTGTTTTGATGACTGATAATTTGATCTAATTTGTTGAATACAGATAAACTTGACAAAATTAGAAAGTATATTTCGTTTGACTGAAGAAATTTTGTTGTTATGTGCGAATGAGAATGAGACTAAAAACACTTGATAAGACTGATAACCCAAGAGACTCAATCCCAATCCACCCGAAAATGAATGGATGAATAAGGTAGAAGCGTGGAGAATCAGGGTGGAAGGATTTGGAGATAATGAATAATGTAGAAAATAAAACGGATATTCTTCCTTATTCATCCATTCATTTTCGGGCGGTTTGGGATTGAGTCTCTTCGGTTATCAGTATTATCAAGTGTTTTTTGTCTCATTTTCATTCGCACATAACAACAAAATTTCTTCAGCCAAACGAAATATATCATCACTTTCCAATTTTGTCATGTTTATCTGTACTCAACAAATTAGATCAAATTATCAGTCATCAAAACACTCACGCATTAATCAATAACTTAGAATTGTACATTTATGTACATATTAAACAAATTCTGATATCCTAGATGCATTTAGTAAAAGGCCTTTTTAATAATTCTAAGTCTATTACCACTTCTGTAAGATCCTAATGTGTGGCTAACTGCATAACTCCTAGTACCTATTTATCATTTGTCATTTTCATATATTTAATCATCACACATTTCGCAATTTTACATTTATGTTCGAATATTTCTAACACCAATATATGGATATTTGATAATGTTTTATTTTCAACATCAACATAAACTTTAAATTCGTTGGCTGAAGTAACAAAATAGTTCATAACGTCGCATTGACAATCTTTCACTGGCATACTTCTAAAGTTCTTTCACCTTTCAGTTCAGTTGACACTCAATTTTCAATATGTGAGGTTCATTCCTTTCATATCACATCCACGTGCGTTAGAGTCCTGTGTTGCCCTGGGTTATATCCAGGAATATTTGCAACATCCTTCTGTTTTATTAAAAATATGTAGTATCATTTAAGATCTTGAAACTTTTAAAGGGTTCTTACCTATAACTTTTTTGTGGCTTACGCATGCTTGCTATTGTAAGTATGGCCTCTGTCAATTCCTAACCTTAGTCAACTTTTATAACATTATCTATTATTAATTATGTTATACTTACTATTTTAGGGCTTAACACTGATGATGGATTACCTACATACATACATAATCAATTGCCTCTTTTACCATTAGTGTCGAGGATTCCTCCTTTATTTAATACTCTCTGCAAATTTACGCCACTTCTTCCTATCTGCAGCTAAAACTTTTGCTTCTTGCCACGATGTTCATCTTTTCTTAAGTATTTCGTTTACACTAGTGTTCCAGCTTTTCCTTGGTCTGCCCCTCGTGCTTTTACCCACTGCTTTGGCCTCCCATGTCATTTTCACTTATCTGTCGCCACTCATTCTTCTCATGTGTCCAGCCCATTTTAACTTCTTTTCTTCAACTCTTTCGTTGAGCGATTTTACCTGTAACTCATATCTTATATCTTCGTTTCTTCTTTTGTCCAATCTTCTTGCTCCCACCACCTTTCTTAAGTATCTCATTTCTGTAGCTTGTAATCTTTTTCTTTGTCTGTCATTGAGTACCCAGTTTTCTGCCCCATATATTGTAATTGGCATATATACGGTTTTATATACTGTTATTTTGGTTTTTGTCGATATTTCTTTTGTTTAGGAAATTTTTATACAGTGAATAATAAGTTCTCGTTGCCAATTTTATTCTGTTTCCAATTTCATCTTCTTGTGTACCTTTGTTGTTTAACATTATTCCCAAATATTTAAAGAGGTCTACTTGCTCGATTTTTTGCCCTTCGATTTCAATATTTACAGTTGCTTCTTTGTTGGCTATTGTCATTACTTTAGTTTTCTCCATATTTATTATTAAAGTGTAGTTTTTTATTTCTTCGGCCCAGATTCTTATGTTATCTGCGAGAGCTTTTTCAGTTCTTGCAACTAATACAATGTCATCAGCAAATGCACAGGCTTCAATTTTTATTTGCTGCAAATTTCTATACCCTACAGCGCATTTTTTAGTTTTTTTTCAACACTTTTTAATAACTTCATCCATAACAGAAATAAATAGCAGTGGGCTCAGCACTCCACCTTGTCTAACCCCGTCGTTGTTCGAAAATTCGCCTGAGATTAAGTTACTTGTCCTGACCTGGTTTTTTGTGTTGACATACAAACTCTTTATTACACTTACAAGTTCTTCATCTACTTCCTTGTTTATCATTCTTTGCCATATTCCTTTTCTATTGACCATATCAAACGCCTTTTTCATATCTAAAAACGCCAGGTACAGTGTATCGTTTTTTAACAATGTTTACGACAAATGTTTACAAAACGACAAGTTTTATCGTAAAATTAGTTCTAACAAAAAATGTAGGTTAGATAATTATCTATAAAAAATATCTTAATAGTTTTTTTCCTAAGAGCCACTGTTTTTGAGATACAACGATTCAAAGAGTTGAAAGACTTCTAATCGTCATAATATATGTATTAGTACACCAGGTATATACATCACTGAAGCTGTAATAGAAGTAAACATAATATTCTATCGGTCAACTTAACTAATATTACACATAATAGTATAAGATTATAATTATGATAATGTTTTTACTATATAGCTTGCGGTCTACCGAGGGATGCAATGTATAAGCTGTATTATATTACAGTGCCAACAAAAAAATCTTTACAAAGTGAATGTAACGCGAAAATAATAAGAATTATTTGAATTTTACGGCTTAATCCCAACAAAAATAGTAAATTGATATGACAAAGTATTACCTTACAATAATACTTGTTATTTATGCGCCTTAGTTCAATTTGTAAAGATGGGTTTTGTCGGAATAAACACGTTCGTCGGCTAATCTAATCACCCTACCTATTCTTTTCTCAGAAGGGTTTGAACATAATAATGAAAGACAACTTTATTTGATGGCTATAATGATTTAAAAAAAAAAGTTAGAGAAGTAGCTGGTCTTTATTATAAGAAAACTCCACATACTATAACCGATTCGTCGGGAAAAATGATAATAGACGAACACGAAATCCGAACTACCTGGTATAATTATATAAATGAACTGTATAATGATGATAGACCCGAAGAACTGGACACTTTAGATGAAGGTGAAGGACCAGAAATACTAAAATCAGAAATACAACATGCTATAAAATTGGCAAAAAACAAGAAAGCCGTTGGTCCCGACAACATACCTACAGAAATGTTGAAGCTCATAAATGAGGAAAACATTGGAATACTAGTTAAACTTTTCAATGATGTTTATTCGACTGGTGATATCCCTGAAGATTGGTTAAAGTCCGAATTCATAACCCTACCAAAAAAACAACGTCCGAAAAACTGTAGCGACTATAGAATGATAAGTCTTATGAGCCACACCTTGAAAATCTTTCTACGTATCATCCACAGTAGAATCAGAGATAAATGTGAAGAAGACCAGGATGAAACACAATTTGGCTCCAGAAATGGACTGGGAACCCGGGACGCACTCTTTGCACTAAATGTGTTATTGCAGAAATGCCGAGATCAAAGGAAAGACGTCTTTGCTGTATTTATTGACTATGAGAAGGCGTTTGATCGAGTACAACATCACAAATTAATTAAAATACTAAAGGATAAAGGAGTTGATAGTCAAGATGTACGAATCATAGAAAAATTATACTGGCGTCAAACAGCGACAGCTTGCATAAATGGAAAATCAACAGAAATATGCAAAATACAAAGAGGCGTAAGACAGGGTTGTACACTGTCCCCACTGTTGTTCAATTTGTATTCAAATAGAATATTTAAGGAAGCGCTGCATAATTTGGAATGGGGTGTGAAGGTTAATGGAATTCTGATAATTACAATCAGATATGCAGACGATACAGTTATTTTAAGTGATGATATGAATGGATTACAACACCTTTTAAATGCCATTGACAGAGTGGGAAGAGAGTTTGGCCTAAATATAAACTGTTCAAAAACAAAGTACATGGTATTTAGCCGTTTGGCCCATCAAGATTCACGGTTATATGTTGATGGTCATATGATTCAAAGAGTACCCAGTTTTAAATATCTTGGTTGCCATATTACTGAACAACTAGATCCAGATAAACAGATAAAATGTAGAATCGAGATAGCCCGCACGACATTTTTAAAAATGAGGTCATTCTTCTGTAATGATACCTTGCAACTTCAACTTCGAAAGCGCATGATTAAATGCTACATTTGGTCAGTCCTCTTGTATGGTTTCGAAGCATGGACATTAAAAATATCCACCATTAACCGTTTGGAGGCCTTTGAAATGTGGCTGCACAGACGTATTCTAAAAATACCATGGACGGCTATGCTGACAAATGTGGCAGTCCTTAAGAGAGCAAATGCTACCCGCGAGCTGCTTGATAACATCAAATATAGAAAGATGGCCTATTTTGGACACGTAGTAAGGGGAGACCGGTATAATATTCTTCAACTTATTATGATGGGTAAAATCGAAGGACGCAGAGGAATTGGTAGAAAGCAATCGAGGAGCCATGCGATGTGTCATTATTGGGACAATTTACTTGCACCCAGGATGAACAAGAAGAAGAAGAAGAAGAAGAACTAGATGAAAAAGAAGAATAAGAACTAGAAGATGAAGAAGAGGAAGAAGAACAATGAGAAGAAGAACAAGGGAAGCAGAAGTATTAGAAAATTATGAACCAGTTTGATAAATTTCCCTTTTTTTTAATTTATACCGCTTTATATAACTTTTATCATTTTAACCCTTGCCAATATCAATTATTAAATAGCTTTAAATTAAACAGAATCATAACAGATCCGTGGAATAGGCCTACTGGGGAAACCATGTTAAAAAAAACGCGTTAAGTACACTACCTCAAAGGCGGTGTGGAAACGTGTGCGCATATTATGACGATTACCACTTTTTGAATCGTTATATCTCAAAAACGGTGGCTCTCAGGAAAAAAAAGTAATAAGGCATTTTTTACAGATAATTATCTAATCTACATTTTTTGTTAGAACTAATTTTACGATAAAACTTACCGTTTCGCTGAAAATCGCTAAAAACCATATTTGGTGACCTTTGACCCCGCGTAAAATTTTTAGCAGGTGTCGGATTTATGAGGACTTTTTAGATTTCATTTATGATGGTATTTTGAACAATCCTGCCAATTTTCAGCTTGATGGTAATTTTTGTAGCCTCGGATGCGTAAGTTGACCGGAGTAACAAAGCATAACATAAATGAATAGAAATGCCACTAATGTTCTATTTGAATACGGTACATAAATAGGTGGAAATGTTGTATTCACTAATTAAATAATCTTGGTTTACAAATTTGGCTAAAACCCCAAACAGCTCTAACAACAATTTCTATATTTATAAAAATTTTAAAAATTCAAAAAGTTAACAAAGTAACTAGTTCAGTTATTTGTAAAATTATTAATATTGCAGTTTATTGTTAAAATTAAATAGGTAACATTTTTTTCATTCTGAGAGAAAAGTGCAAGTGACAATAAAAGATCGAGACAAAAAAGCGCCGAGTTGAAAAGACATTATAAGTAACAGAAAGAGCAAAATAATATCCATTTCCACTTAAGTAATTTTATGAGGACTTAACCTAATAATTGTTTTCATTAATTTATAGATCAATAATTCATCTATAAACTAATGAAAAAAAAATTAAGTTAATTCCTCATTAAATTACTTAAATGGGGCGTTTTTTCTAATTCTTGAAAAAAGTTGATTTGTGGGTTACAACCTTTTACCTTTCAACCGTCGAATGAACTGTAATAGTAATAGGCTACTGTTCCGAAAAATAAAATATTAAGAATACAACGAATAGTCTTCTAGATCGTTCAATTCTCACATTATTCTCTTATACCGAAAAACTTCAATGTCATGTTCTTAATTTGGATAAAGTTGGATTAGTGAATAACATTGACACTCACTCCACTCCATACTTATCTCATAATAAATCTCATATCTAAACTCTAAACACTCACTTTTCTAGCTTTTTTCGCTGCAAAATGTTTAATCACATCGTTAAAGTCTAACGTGGCGTTTAGACGCCGCGATAAATCGCAGCAATTTATTGTGACGATAAATTGCTGCGATTTATTGATTATTTTAAAGCCGTTTAGACGCTGCGATAAATTTTTGCTATTGATTATAAACTGAAACAACTCGATCGTTACAATACATTGATGCAGGCCGATAAAAACTCCAATCCAATTCCAATTCCGATAAATCGCTGCGATGTACCATTTACACACAACAATAAATTGAAGCAACTCGATTGATATCGATAAATTGCTGCAATTTATCGCTGTATCTAAACGCTGCCTTAGGCTTGAAAAAGCTCAGCAAAACTAAGCAAACTAGACAATCTAGAATCTTCGTTAGAAGTCGAGTTCCTCAAGTAGTTTTTGATTCTTTGCAGCACGCTGAATGATCTTTCTTCAGATGCAATATCATACATAATAGAATGCGCAAAGCCGTGTCCATACTGGTAATCTTGTTATCATGAGGTTCTCTTTCTTCATCAAATATACCTTCAACAAAGCATTTGAACTGTACACACTCTTCTCCAAATTCATCATCTATGTCGATTCGATACTTTTTAGCCAAAATAGAAGAAATAAAACGGGATAATACCCGAAGGTTGGCTGTTGTTCACAAATTTAACGTGACGTAAAACTCCATTGGCATCCAATTTAGGCCAAATTCTTTTGCAAATTTTAATATGTAGTTGAAACATACATCTTAACCAGTGTTTGGCATTGTGGCTATTTAGCAACGACAGGGAGTAAGTAATCTTAACCACACTTTTCAATTTTTAACATTCAAATTTTTACCCTTTTCAATTTAATTAAGTGGGATTACTTACTTGTAGGTTCACTGATAATGGACTGATAAGTCCGAAAATGTTGTGAACGTAATCCGTTTGGATTTTTAAATTTTTTTTTAATTTTTATTAAATATACCAACTACACCAGGGAGTTTTACTTCACGTTAAATTTTATCTAAAATAGAAGCTTTTCCCATGATTTCTTCATTGAAAATTGACGATAAGTTGTTTAAAAACCCAAATTCTTCATTAAGACTGAAATAAACTTCGGACCTTTCATTCAATTTTGAATAAAGCCTGTCAATTACAACATTGAAAATATTAATCTTTAAGTCTTCTTTGCCATTAAAGTGGGGTTCAGTGAATTCATCTTCTTTGTCTTCGACAAGCAGAGCTTTTCTTTTCGGGTCTCTTTTTATTTCAAGAATATAGGTTTCATTTTTAGGCATCTATTTTCCTCTTTTTCATAGGAATCAAAGTTGTCTCGGGGACTCAATACGTACTGCTTTAGAGATTTGTATATGTTGCAAGTCACATTCAAGTCTGTAGCAGTATTTTACAATGTTTTGCTACTCTTATCAAAACGTAAAATATCGTACCACATGTTTAGTAGAATAAAATTCTCTAATTTGAAAAATTGTTTATTGATTCCATTAGCTTCATCTTGGCTCACATTTGTTTTCCCTGTACCGGCTGAATTTTTTCTACTGCATCGTAGTAGCTCCAGTAGTTAAGTAAAACAGCTTTTACAGCATGCAATTTGGCAGCCCATCTTGTAACGTTTACTCTTTTTGGAAGGAGTTTCTTTTCGTTATTGTTATTTTTGAAAATGTTTTCCAACACGACCCATCTTGAAGTAGATCCACTCATGAAAACGTAAAATTCTTGAATAAACATGAATAGTTTTATTACCTCCAAACAACAATCAGCCGCATGTGAGCCTACTACTACGCTACGGCCCCCTTTTGCTTGCGGCCCCCTTTTGCTTGCGGCCCTATGCCGCGGCCTAGTCGGCCTAGTGGTAAATCCGGCACTGGTTCTATCTCACTGCCATTTATAGTTATAGGTCTGGGTTCGTCTGTGTTTGTCATTGCTTTTGATTTTGTCATATTCATTTTTAGACCGACGTATTGGGAGCTGTCTGCGAGCTCCTCTATCACAATTTGTAGTTCCTCGAATGTGCTCACGATGTCGTCAGCGAACCTGAGGTGGTTTAACTTGTTATGATTACCATTGGTACCATACTTTGACCAACTTCTAGTGTTGGAGGCGTCTTCCAGGGCTAGATTAAAAAGTTTTGGTGATTTGATTTGGCATATCCTAATGGCATATCTAATGCAAATTAAATTAGCTTTAAATAGGATATTTCACTTTAGATAATGCCTTCTATTCTATATTTTTAGATTTCCCAAAACACACATGGTCGTCACAACAAACAGCTACAATGGGGACTTCATTAATGTTCTTCCCAACAATGAAGTCAGTTTAGTTAAGAACTGCGTTCAAGACAGAGCTGCTTTTGTAGAATGTCCAGCGTTATTCTGCGGTATGAGGATGAATATTAAAAATCCTTACAGACCACACGAGGTAGATATTAGCGCAGAAAACATGCTCAATGATTTAGAACGGATCGCCAATAAACACCACGGGCAACATTTCGATGCAAAGATGTTCCGTTTACATTCACTCCATCAAAAAGAGAGCGATCAGAAGAATGAAGACCAAGGTCCTATTTTGGGAGATAGTAGAGTTGTTGGTGGTGATCCTAGCCAACCGGCTGCTTGGCCTTGGTTGGTGTCGATATATAGGAATGGCGTTTTCCATTGTGGAGGCGTTCTAATACACGAATCTTGGATAGTTACAGCAGCACATTGTACCGACAGGTAAAACTCATTAGAGAGCAATTATTTAATTTCTTATAGATAAGTCTTATAAAACTAGTGGCCTGTTTCACATGACAAATTGTAGTATATTCGATGAATAAAGTTGTTCTACCACTAAAACTGACACATCTACATTTCCCTTAAGTCAAAAAGGCTTATTCTACGAAAAAACTCAATACAAGTTATTCGTTCATTACCTATCTGTCAAATAAATATTTATTCTTCGAATAAATTGACAAGTTAATCTCAGTTTGCCGATAATCGGAATGATTTACAGATATTAACAGATCGTATAACACAGTGATACTCAACATGCGGCCCTCTAGCGTTATTAATGCGGCCCGAAGGCTAACTGAAGGGCCTTGTGATAAAATGATTTGTCAAATTTCACGTGTTTTCTCTAATTATTTGATAGTGTGCCGATGTGTTTGAGGCGTGTTTGGGAGTGAGGCAGACAATTTAATGATTTTAATTTTAAATTATATTCAAATTTTTAAGAACTCTGATTAAAAAGCAAAGTATTATTAACTTTTAATAATAAATTAATAAAGTTAATGAACAAATACTCCTTCTAAAAATAATCAATACTTATTTACTACATTGCAAAGACCCATTTAGTAATCACAAGAAAAATTCAGGTCCGGCATAACAAAAAAAAATTAAATAATTGTGACCTTGAAACAACACCCTGTATATTAAAATTTTCAAAATTCGTCTGCACATTTAGAAAAACTAAATTGAGTTGCTCACTTCAATTTTTTGCGCAGATAATTTAATGACATTAATTTTAAAATATTTATATCGAAATTTTTGTTTTGAAAGTATGAGTTCTTAAAAATAATTTCAAAATTAAAGTCATTGAATTGTCTGCGCAAAAATGGAAGCTCCATTAAAGCTCTTTTCAAATGTGCAAACGGGTTTTGAAAATTTCCTGGACCTGGATTTTTCTTGGGATTAGTAGTTGGGTGGTTTGGATTCTAAATGCGACATATGTGTACCAAACATCAAAAAAATATACAAGGTAGTTCTTAAGTTATGGGTCCAGAAAGAAATGGGCAAAATCGATAAAACACCCTGTATACTACTTCATCTTAATTGCGGCCCACAAGCTGTGGCAATAGCTACTATCTGGCACAGGAAAGAAAAAGGTTGAGTATCGCTGGTATAACAGAAGTCAGCAACAGATACGGACTAGCTCTTAACATAAAGAAAACCAAATTTATGACAATTAGTAAAAACCAATACTAAACGCTTAACTTACAATCAACCAACAAAATATCGAAAGAGTTGAGCAATATACATATCTGGGCACGAATTTAAATTGCCAATGGGACTACTCAACAGAAATTAAACAGCGAATAATAAAAGCGAAAGCAGCATACGTTAGAATGATACCCATTTTCAACAGTCGGGACATATCATTAAAAACAAAATATCGTCTGTTGAAATGCTACATATTCACAGTTCTGCTCTACGGAATGGAAGCGTGGACACTAACTGCTGCATCTATGAATCGGCTCGAAGCTTTCGAAATGTGGTGTTATAGGCGCATCTTATACGTATATCCTGTCTTGACCGAATTACTAATGTGGAAGTCCTGCGTAGAATGGGAAAAGAGTGTGAAATTCTCATAACCATCAAAACAAAAAAATTATAATATCTAGGACATGTCGTGACATGAGAAATCAAGAACGTTACGGCCTTCTCCAACTGATTATCCAAGGGAAGGTAAATGGTAAAAGTGGACCGGGAAGAAGACGCGTTTCCTGGCTTCAAAATTTACGAAAGTGGTATAACACGACTACCACTGAACTGTTCCGCGCTGCGGTAAACAAAGTCAAGATAGCCATGATGATCGCCAACATCCGGAACGGATAGGCACTTTAAGAAGAAGAAGAAGAATCTCAGTTTAAATATCTGTAATAAAGAGAGTATATCAGTTTAACTTAAAATTATCTAAAATCTAGATTATCTAAACATTTTGTAGATCAATTATAGTACTTGGTCGGTAACCAGTAACCAATTGCATCCTCCATGCAATAGTACGTTCTTTAACGGTAAAATATTGCAAGACCTCTAAATTCTAAAGAACCGCTCCGATTTAGAAAAAATTTTGCAAATAAGCTCATCTTATCCTTCTTTTCAAAAGTGATATGACTACAATGTGTGCTTTTTATTTTTAAGGGGTTAAAAACTACACTTTTTTACCAAAAATTAAAAACAGCCGATATAAGCGTTATTTAAATCTAAATTATGTGTAGATACGTTAAATAGTATGTTAAATATAGGAATTTGATTGTTTCTCATATTGAAATGTATTTTTTAGTTTATAACTATTTTTAAACCCTTAAAAACTACCCTCTAAATAAGAATATGTATAAAAAAATTTTGTAACTTTAAATTCGGTAATGATGTATTTTGTGGTGAGCTAAATATTTTAAGTAATTTAGTTTATTAAGTATTTAATATTTTCATCCCTTATAAATTACCCCTACAAGTAGATTTATTAGATCATTCACTCACGATAAAATATTGCAAAACCTGTGAATTTTAAACAACCGCTTGGGTTGACATGAAATTTGGCATTCACATAGCTAATAAGTTAAGAAAAAAAAGTGATAAAGTACCGATGTGTACTTTTGCCCTGGGGGTGAGTTTCACCCCTTCTCGGGGGTGAAAAATATAGTTCCAAAATAAGTCAGAAAATGAATAAACTGACTAATTCTAAGCAACTTTTGTTCTATAAAGTTTTTTCACTAAGTCAATACTTTTCGAGTTATTTGCGAGTGAATATGTTCATTTTTCAACAAAAGAACCACGTTGTTAGACGGTTTTTCGCAAATAACTCAAAAAGTAAGTATTTTATCGAAAAAATATCTTGAGCAGAAAAATAGATTAGGAAAAACTGAAAAAATATGTGTATGTATGAAGTTTGGAGACCTAGTAGAACCAGAGTCGTAGCTAATGAAGTTCCAAGATACGGGGTGTTGAGATTTCTCTTACAAAGTGAAGATTTCTTGATTGCTCTAAAACCGGTTGAGATATGCAAATGAAATTTGGTGGGTTTTAAGAGGTAGTTATTACTCATTTATTGACAGACTTACTATTAAGAATTTTATATTCACCATTGGCGCGCATACGGGTACTAGTCTGAATTAAAAAAAATAGTACGCCACTGAGGTATTTCAAATTAGAGCATTTTTGAGTTACTTATTTAATTTATGACAGAAAATATATCTGCCCTTTTTTTCATACGATGCGCCCGATTCGACGTAAGTTTCAATATGGTTTTTTAACGATAACTTCTGTAATTTTCAAGATATTTCATCGTTCCAAAGCTTATTTTGTGGGGAATTGTA
The DNA here is from genome assembly GCF_917563875.1 of Diabrotica virgifera virgifera. Lineage (NCBI taxonomy): Eukaryota > Metazoa > Arthropoda > Insecta > Coleoptera > Chrysomelidae > Diabrotica > Diabrotica virgifera. The sequence continues at coordinate 229,954,773 of NC_065447.1, forward strand.
AGTGCTAAAGTATTTAGAAGCTGGACTTTCTGGAGGTCTTTGATTTTTAAAGCATGCGATTCAAAGAGCTTAGAAAGCTGCTTCTCACACTTACGTTCAAACTTAAAATCTAAATATCTCACTCAGTGTTTACCACAGAGACTATGAAAAAACTGAATAAGTTTTAGTATAAAAAATACTACATTTTAGTATTGATATATATTTTTCAGATTTCTTTTAGTTTTCAAGTAATTTTCAAAATAATTTATTAGTAAATTGAAATTTTTCTCAAACCTAAGCACTTTAAACTGGTTAAAATCTCAGAACGCGTAGTCAGGCTATAAATAAACCTAATTGTATATGGAATAATGTTAATTTTTATTTTTGTGGAAAATTCACCAATTTAAGTAATTATTCTTTTGATTTTTCAACGACATACTCGTTTTGTTTTTGTAATAACTCAGCCACTTTTTATCCAAATCACTTTTATCATAGCACCTTTTAAAGGTATCAGTAAAGTGTTTAAAAGATGTCTCCATAATTTTTTTCTAAAAATCTCTATTTCTTGCGTTATTTAATGATAAAATGTTTGATTCAAGGTTAATTCGAAAAAACCCGGATTTTAAGTAGGCTGTAACTTAGGTTGTATTATAGCTATAATAATTTAAAGAACACCACTCCATTCACTAGTTTAATAGGTTTCTTTTTGATTATAATGACTTTTTCGTAAAAATGCATAATTTTAGAGATATTTTTGAAAATCCACTCAAAAACATGCATTTTTCATGTAGGAAATCATTAATTTCGATCGTGAATAACTTGCTAAATATCAATTTACTGAAAAAGTCGTATATTAGATTTTTTACTCAGAATTGAAATATCTATCAATTTCCGAGGTTATTTTGAGGTTAAATATTTCCACCCCCGAGAAGGGGTGGTACCCACCCCCAGAGCAGAAGCACACATCGGCACAATATCACTTTTTTTCTTTGACATATTATCTATGTGTATGCCAAATTTCAAGTCAATCCAAGCGGTTCTTTAAAATTTACCGCAAAAACCGTCAAAGAATGGACTACAACGAAAACAGACCAATCGATGTTCGAAATCAATTATTGTTATTTGGTCTTCATTTTCAAGTTATCAGTCAAGTGATCACTGGTAATTACTTGAATGTTTCTAAGGCAGCAGTCTGCCGCATTGTAAGAAAAATGTCCCATTAAGCCCCTTCCTTACTGGTAAATTTTTTCGTGCGTATTTAATGAATGGTTATTCGTAGCAAGAATTTGCGTCGCAGATTTAACTGCTCGACCACCGAAAATTTGTTTATCGTTCGTTGTGCGCGTCTCCTCTAACCTCGATTTTTGACCCTTCGCTTCGTTATCAAACGTATTCGCTTCGTATCTGTTTAGTGTACAGATAGCGAATGATCGATAACGAAGCGAAGGGTCAAAAATCGCGGTCCAGTTTGTATGGAGTAAATAACGCAGCTTCCACACTGCAAACCGTATGCGACGCAAATCCTTTGATATTCGCTCAAAAACCGACAACCGTGTGAATATATCGGGTAGCAAATTCAGTCGAAGGCAGGACTCATTTTTTAAGATAGTTATTTTAGAACCAAAACATACAAAAGATAAGATAATTAGCGTTAATTACATTCTACATATATCGGACTTTCGTAAACCTCGGGCCCATGTGATATTTGATACATGAATGAATGATACGAAACGATGATAGGAATTGCATCTATTTATTAATGTGAAATGGACATATAAGGAGAGGACATCTCGCTCAACTCGTCAGGAGGAAGGACATGTAAGGAATTACGATCACCTCTCGTATGGGATGGGGTAAATGAATCGTCGAAATCACTCAACACGCCAAGAATTTTGACCAAGAATTTGACCAAGAATTAATACAAAATACATAATACAATTCTTTATACTCGTTACTATCCAAGGTATCCAATTACTCTGGGCTAATTAGCAAAATTCATGGAAAAGTTATTTACCAGCAATTTTATTGCTGGAATCGAATTATAAGATCCTATATATTATTAATATAGGTATGCAAAGTGCGCAGATAGTATGCTACTTTTTTTATAAACAAAATGGCGCCGACAAATCGTATTTTTTTCAATTATTGCTCTGTAACTCCGAAGATTTTAACTTTACACCAAAAACACTCAAATAAAAATTCACCCCAATTTAATTCTACATAGAGGCATGTTTTTCAGGATTTGCTCCGACGAAAATTTTCTTCGGAAAATGTGGGTTTCCCAACAAAATCTCGAATTTTCAAATAAATTTTTTGGGCCAGTAATTATTTATCAATAATTATATAGCTTGGTGAAATAAAAGCTTTCTTGGTATAGATTATAAATTTAGAAGCCGGTGAAAATGAAACGAAGATTTTAGCAACAATTCAATTGTTAATTAACAATTTACAGTCACAATAACAACCAAAATAATCATGAGACATTGATCAAACTTAGAAAGATTATAAAGGTGTGATGCATATTTAATATTTTGTCGACAAAATATAATTTTTTCATTTTTTTTTGCATAATCTTTAAATGTTTAAAAAAATTGTTATAAACAAATTAACACTTCTCAGAAATTGTTTATTATATTCTAATTTTAAAAAATACTTAAAATGCGCATTTCATAGGTCTTGAAAATGAATGCTTTAAAAAAATTTTCCAACCATTTGCAAAAAAGTTATGAAACAGCAAAGTAAATATACGAATTCTCCGTTGTTTATAATTTGTTTTAATTGTTTCAAAGCTTAAAAGTGAGTCTATGGTACAATCTAATTACTCACAAAGAATGTCAAAAATTAGTGCAATGGTTATATTTTAATCAAATATTAAAAATACTTTTTTTTTGTAATTTTTAGCGCAAAAGTAGGCCTGGTACAGAGTCGGAGCTAAAATGTTCACTCGAAGCAGTTACAGTACTGTATTAGTCTACTTTCGCGCGTGTAAATTACAAAAAAATATATTTATAATCTTTAATTAAAATATAACCATTAAACTGATAATCGATATTTTTTGTAAATAATTAGCTTGTACTTCAAACTCACTTCTATGCTTTGAAAGAATTAAAAAAACTTATAAACACAGTAGTAATCGTATGATTTCTTTGCTGTTTCATAACTTTTTTGCAAATAGTTGCAAAAAAGTTTTAAAGCATTCATTTTCAAGATATTTGAAATGCGCATTTTAGCTAATTTTTAAAATTATAATATAATAAAAACTTTCTGAGAAACGTTAATTTGTTTATAACTATTTTTTTTAAACATTTAAAGATTATGCAAAAAAATAAAAAATTTATATTTTGCCGACAAAATGTTAAATATGCATCTCATCTTTATAAGATTTCAAAGTTTAAGTTTGATCAGTGTATCATAATTATTTTGGTTATTATTACGAACGTAAATTATCAATTAACAATTGAATTGTTGTTAAAATATTCGTTTAATTTTCACCAGCTTCTGGACCTCTAATCTAAACCAAGAAGGGTTTTAATTCACCAAATTATTGAATTATTGGTAAATAATTACTTATCTAAAACTTTATTTGAAAATTAAAGATTTTGTTGGAAAACCCCGCATTTTCCGGAGAAAATTTTCGTCGGAGCAGATCTGGAAAAACACGTCTCTATGCAGAATTTAATCACGGTGAATTTTTATTTGGGTGTTTTTGTTGTAAAGTTAAAATCTTTGGAGTTATAGAGCAATAATTGAAAAAAACACGATTTTCGGGCGCCATTTTGTTTATAAAAAAAGTAGCACACTATCTGAGGACTTTTCATACCTATATTATTAATATATAGGTTCTTATAATTCGATTCCAGCAATAAAATTGCTGGTAAATAACTTTTCCCAAAAATGGCCTGTTCTCCGATAATAATCAGCCCAGACTAAATACCCTAAGTAGGATATCGATGGCTTAACTTGCAAATCGGCTAACTCCATTTTACCAGTAAGTAGTTTTAATGAAATAGTATAACTTTTTGTGAGAAATATCATAGTTATAACATAATATGTTGAGGATGGAGTTGTCCATTTTTAACGTAACTATTTACTATGTGAATTGAGGAGTTACCCAATATACCAATTCTGTGATTTTAAGAAGTTTTTTTGTGTTTCTGTAAAGTTTTAAAAAACGGAGTTAGCCGCTGTGCAAGTTAAGCCATCGATATTGTTGCTTTCCCTAGTCCAATAGTCCAATACCCTATACCGTTACTTCGTTACTTTAAATATTTCTGTATTTTGTTTATAAGGCAGCTGGAATTATCTGTTAATTTGTCTCGTTACTTTTGAATAACATTAATACTACAATGATTAAAGTAATTTAAAAAAGCATGAAAATAGAGACTTCATCTTCAGTTTAAAATGCGAAAGTGTCAATGAAATTTAACCTGTTAATTTTTTGTTTGTGGTCTGCTGCGCGATTAAAAAGAATGATGAGTTTAAATTTCTTTATCAAAGATAAGCATACCGAAAACTGAAAAGGTAACATAATCTGTTTCGCGATTAACAACGCGACATGTGTCGGTGTCATAAACACCAAAAGAATTGCATATCAAAGAAAGAAACTTATTGTTCATTATGTTTACGTAGAAAATAGCCGCGCATTTTCAGCAAATTTCGGTTTGTTTAACTGATATCGCACACTCAGCACAAACAATGTGTAGTCTAATAACTTAGGCCGATAAAATTTGTATTATATTTCTTACCAGCTAAGCTAAGATGACATATTTTATATTTTTAAAATGTTGTGGCGGCTATTATCAAAATCTGGACAATTAATTTCAGAGCGAAGAAATCGTCTGCTGGGAAAGCATGTTCAAAATGTTTTATTGTACTTACGACCAGCCCTAAGTAGGTATCAAATGTGGCAAATTTTCTTTTAATCGATATTTTGATTCGCTATGTATGCTTGTGGTATTGTTCGTAGTGTACGTAAGTCCAATTTTACAAATTTTTGTTTTACATATGTTTTTGCGTCTCATAGTCTCTATCAGTGGCGGCTTTTCTTTATGTGCTGCTGAGCTGCAGAACTACCAAACAACCATAGCAAATCTTAATTATTAAAGAATAATTAATATAGTTTTATTTCAAATCTGCCATATTATCATATTAAACATCAACTGTTAATAATAATTCACCAACAACGATGATTAATATTATTTTTTTTACGTATTTACTCCTCTAGTGAAACCGTATAATTTTTTTACGTATTTGGTGCTCCAGTGAAGCAATCTTTTTACGTATTTGCTGCTCCAGTGAAGCCGCGTCGATAACAACCGAAACACTGGCAGCGGTAAAATGCATTTATTAGGCAAACGGCGATCTTAGCCGATGTGCTTCGGCAATCGGCTGATTAACGGCCTCGGAAATGTGTTTGCGAGCTGCAATTCACGACAGTTATTCGTGACCGTTGCATCTGTGCCGTGTAAAAAAGGACCGGCGTATTAATTTCCAATTTAGAAAAATGCAATAAATGTAAGTTAATCAGATTTTTATAGCATGTCGTTATTAGTTACTATTAATTAGTATTAAAGCTAATTTTATTGTTTTTGTTTTCGTATGTTATTCTATTTCTATTATTTTATATTGGCCGTGGTTCATGCAGCACACCCTATAGCAGATGTCACGAGCCGCCACTGGTCTCTATACATCTTAGCATATACCCGAAATATTAATACTTAAATGACACTCGGTCCTAACTGCAAGACGCAAGAGTCTCGCAGGGTTAGTCTTGTTCTCGCTCGGTTAGTCTCGGTTCTTGCTCAAATCTTGCAGGCTCAATCTTAGTCTTGGTCTGGCTAAAATTAGGCGCTCTTGGTCTTGTGAAAATGCAAGTACAAGACCAAGATTGCAAGACCAAGACCCATTTTGGGCAACACTAATTATTTGGTTGCGTTCCGATAATGGTAGCCCGACTTTTAGTGCATTTAGTGGTTCAGAAAGAATCAAATATACACTCTGTGATGAGACCCTAAGAAGGGTTGAACCTAGTTAGGGTGCTTTTGGCGATCTCTGAACTAACTAAAGTAAGACGGTTCTTGTTCCGCTTCAAAACGACATGATTATTTATAGTCGAAGCAATAAAGCACCGAACCTCAGAAAAAAAAAAGGAGAGGACGGATCTTAATTTCCTTTTGCATTCGATTCGTGAATGCGCCAGGAAACTTTGTGAACCGGAGCCATGATATAATATTGAAAAACTGCATACAAAAAATGCATTCTTAAAGTACATCTCAAACAGACAATAAAAAAAATTCAGAACTCGTCAATTATCGGCGGAAATGAGTTCAATTTTGTTACTTGGGAGTTTTTGGAGTCGCTGAAAACGAATATGACGTTAAAAGTGATCTCCGCAGTACCTGGTGCCCAGGGTACCTACTGTGTACCTCGTCTTGTGGAGTTTTCGTCAAATTCATTAAAAATTAGTCAAAAATCATTACTCGGGGGTTTTTGGGGCCGCTAACGACGAATATGACATCGGAAGTAATTTCCGGAGTACCTGGTGCACAGATTGATTCCTATTCAGGCTCCAAGAGGAGTTGTGTTACCCACATATCTCCTTACTCCACTCCAGACAACCATTGGTAACTTTTCACTTTACTTTAAAAACTTAGTTGAATAATAATTTAGATGGAAATCAACCGCCATTTTATGGTACCAACTACCAACCTCACAGCCACAAGCCAAGTAAAGAACATTCCTCTCTCGTTCAAAGAGGAAAACGTCAAACTCACACGGAACACGAATTAAACGTCAAGGAACGATTCAACAACTATATTCCGTACACGCCGAAGTGTGACGTCACGTAAGTAATCCTTTACGAGAAATTAGAGAATTTAAATGAGATTAAGGGAAAATAATTATAAAAATAATTAAAGAGATAATTTCGTAACGTCAACCGTTACACGGTGTACCTGGTGCCCAGGGTACCTACTGTTTATATCGTAACTAATTATGTTTAACTAATTTTTTAATGAATTTGCCGAAAACTTCATAAGAAGTAGGTACCCTGGGCGCCAGGTATTCCGGAGATCGCTTCCGATGTCATATTCGTCGTTAGCGACCCCAAAAATCCCCAGATAATTATTTTTGACTAATTTTTTAATACATTTTTTGCCGAAAACTCCACAAGAGAGCTAAACAGTGGGTATCCTGGGCACCAAGTACTCCGAATATCACTTCCGATGTCATATTCGTCGTTAGCGGCCCCAAAAACCCCCGAGTAATGATTTTTGACTAATTTTTTAGTGAATTTTAATGACGAGGTTAACAGTAGGTACCCTTGGCAGCAGGTACTCCGGAGATCACTTTTGACGTCATATTCGTTTTCAGCGACCCCAAAAACCCCCCGAGTGACAAAATTGAACTCATTTCCCCCGATAATTGATGAGTTCTGAAATTTTTTATTGTCTGTTTGAGACGCACTTTAAGAATGTATTTTTGTTATGCAGTTTTTCAATATTATATCAGGGCTCCGGTTCACAAAGTTTCCTGGCGCAGTCACGAATCGAATGCAAAAAGAATTATTAAGGTCCGTCTTGTCCTTTTTTTCGGAGGTATGGCCGATTTTAGTGCTTTATTGCTTCATCTATTATTATTTTTATGAGTTTTACTCCTAATCTGAGTATTAGGAACTAGGGGAACTAGTCTTTGGTGGAATTTTACCGTGCTGGATAGGCGGGTAGTGAGATGCACCTTGATAGATCTCCCGCGGCCTTCTTTGCTCCGGCGATTCGTTGGCTTGCAAATTTTAGAAGCCACGAATGTTATAACAATAAGATTAATTCTAATAAAATTTTATTATTGATATTGTTAATATTAAAAGTAAAACTTTCATTTGTTTGTTTTTGCTTTGGTGTTGTTAACATTTTACTGCATAAATGGCGGCTAATTCAAATCTCTCATGAACTTTGGGACATTTTTATTATTATTCCATCTAAAATTCTAACCTAGTCGTTCGTTTTGAGAGTATATTTCACGGTGTATAATACTTGTAAGTTAAGACACCACCTTTATTTTATTCCGCGGCATGTCTTGTTTTATTTAGACAGTCGCGCGGCTCTTATCAAGCAGAGCACTCTCTCGGAATAACCAATTACCCCTGTATTAATATTAATGCCAAGTTTTCGGCCAAGAACCCATGCCGATGTCGCTTATACCCGAATAGACATTAACCTTAATTTATGGGCCATTGTTGGACGTTACATTGACATTAAAAGAAATGGCATCCGCCGCCATATTACACTTTAATGACTCACTGCGTTTGTGCGATAGCGATGCAACATGTCATGGCAGGAGAAAATATCGATGTCGTATACATACTTACCTAGTCAAATTTTTGGAGCATACATGTTTTTATTATTTAACAGATGAGAAATTCCTTAAATACTAAAAGATGAACTAGTTTTCAATCCTAATAGCACTGTTATTAATATTTAAAAATATTAAAATATTACTAAAATATTTTTAAATTGAAAACTTATTGGTCTATTTTCTTGGTAACACCTCCATGGCTTCTAAAATTTGCAAGTCAGATGGATGCTGAAGCGAAGAAGACAAGAGGGAATTAAAAAAACTTACAATTCACGACCCCGTCTGTTCAGCTGGTAAATTCCAACAGAAAATGGACCTAAGTTACTCAAAGAAGTAACGACCAATATAAAAATAAAATAAAAATTCCATTTTTATTCAGTTGCAATGCGAAGGCAAAACAATCTTATTTTTCACTTAAAATACGGAGAGCAGTCCAGCCCTCTGAATTGACGATTTTCGACTCGTGTTGGAGTCTCATCGGAGAGAACGTAGGCCTGCTTCTCCATACCTCAAGTGATCAATACCAAGAGTTTATCCCCCACACCGCAACTGACGTGAATGGACTAGGTGACTAGCGTCATCTGGCAATTGAAAGATGAAATAGTTTTCAATCCTAATAGCATTATTATTAGTATTTAAAATATTAGGATTGAAAATTATTTCATCTTTCAATTGCCAGATGACGCTAGTCACCTAGTCCATTCACTTCAGTTGCGGTGTGGGGGATAAACTCTTGGTATTGATCACTTGAGGTATGGAGAAGCAGGCCTACGTTCTCTCCGATGAGACTCCAACAAGAGTCGAAAATCGTCGATTCAGAGGGCTGGACTGCTCTCCGTATTTTAAGTGAAAAATAAGATTGTTTTGCCTTCGCATAGCAACTGAATAAAAATGGAATTTTTATTTTATTTTTATATTGGTCGTTACTTCTTTGAGTAACTTAGGTCCATTTTCTGTTGGAATTTACCAGCTGAACAGACGGGGTCGTGAATTGTAAGTATTTTGAATTCCCTCTTGTCTTCTTCGCTTCAGCATCCATCTGGCTTGCAAATTTTAGAAGCCATGGAGGTGTTACCAAGAAAATGGACCAATAAGTTTTCAATTTAAAAATCTTTTAGTAATATTTTAATATTTTTAAATACTAATAATAATGCTATTAGTATTGCAAACTATTTCATCTGTCAATTGCCAGATGACCCTAGTCACCTAGTCCACTCACGTCAGTTGCGGTGTGGGGGATAAACTCTTGGTATTGATCACTTGAGGTATGGAGAAGCAGGCCTACGTTCTCTCCTATGAGACTCCAACAAGAGTCGAAAATCGTAGATTCAGAGGGCTGGACTGCTCTCCGTATTTTAAGTGAAAAATAAGATTGTTTTGCCTTCGCATAGCAACTGAATAAAAATGGAATTTTTATTTTATTTTTATATTGGTCGTTACTTCTTTGAGTAACTTAGGTCCATTTTCTGTTGGAATTTACCAGCTGAACAGACGGGGTCGTGAATTGTAAGTATTTTGAATTCCCTCTTGTTTTCTTCGCTTCAGCATCCATCTGGCTTGCAAATTTTAGAAGCCATGGAGGTGTTACCAAGAAAATGGACCAATAAGTTTTCAATTTAAAAATCTTTTAGTAATATTTTAATATTTTTAAATATTAATAATAATGCTATTAGTATTGAAGACTATTTCATCTGTCAATTGCCAGATGACCCTAGTCACCTAGTCCACTCACGTCAGTTGCGGTGTGGGGGATAAACTCTTGGTATTGATCACTTGAGGTATGGAGAAGCAGGCCTACGTTCTCTCCTATGAGACTCCAACAAGAGTCGAAAATCGTAGATTCAGAGGGCTGGACTGCTCTCCGTATTTTAAGTGAAAAATAAGATTGTTTTGCCTTCGCATTGCAACTGAATAAAAATATAATTTTTATTTTATCCTTAAATACTATTATTTTTTATTAGCTCTTTCTAGTTTTTCATATATATTATCGGTTTACAACGTTCTCCGTCTTCCGATACCCGTTCGCCATCCCTCTCTGTCCGTACATTGATCTACTTGCAGACCTCTTTCATCCATGGCTTTGTTTATTACTTCCTGCAAACTTTTCCTCGGACTACCTCTTCTTCTACCTTGCGGTTTCCAGTTCTGTACTTGTTTTGGGATTCTGTCTTCATGCATTTTTTGTACGTGACCAAACCATCTTAGTTGTTTTTCATTGATTTCGTCATTTATTGTATATGTGACCTTCATTCTTTCTCGTATCCGTTCATAGGTCACATATTCTCTTCTTGATCTGCCTGCAGCTCTTTCTCAAAATCCATTTCGGTGACCTCTAACATTCGTTTGATTTTTCCTTCATAGGCCATACTTCGCAGCTGTATGTTATAATGGTTCTCACTACGGCGTTATAGATATTTTTCTTATTTTGATTGATTATCTGCTTGTCCCAGAGTACTGAGTTTAGAAGCGTAATTGCTTTCCTGCCCTGAATATTTCGTTCATTAATGGTTCCGTCCAGTGTTCCATCATCCGTGATTTTCATACCCAGGTATTTATATTCTTTACATTTACTGATTGCTTCCTCTCCTTGTAATATCAAATTCTGCTGCGTTCCACCGATATTCATATCTGCTTTTTCCTATATTGATCTGTAGTCCCCATTTCCTGTATTGCTCTATTAGCTTTCTTGTCATGTAACAGATATCATCGTAGTCTTGTGCTATTGATATTTGGTCGTCTGCGAAACAAAACGTATATAGTGTATAGTTATTCAATGGGACTCCCATGTTCTTGCATTTCTGTTTCCAATTTTTCAGAGCTTATTGCAAATATATTTTAAAAAGTGTTGAAGAGAGGCAGCATAGGTACTTGTTTGAGCCCTTTATTTGTCAAAAACTCTTGGGTAAGTTTGTTTCTTTTTTCTCGTGGTCGTGGTGTTATAAAAATTTTTAATTATTTTTATGATTTCTATGTTTATATTTGTATTCTTTATTGCCTCCCATAACTTTACCAAATGTACACTGTCGTACGCCTTTTTCAGATCAATATTTAAGAAATTAATCTCTAGGTTGACCGGTGTCTAGTTTTCATTAATTATGTACCTATATATCCCATTTCTTCAACATTAGAGGATATCACATATTATTACATATATATCACTAGGAAGAATGCACTAGTTGAAGACTTTTCTCCTTAAGTATTGAGGTATTTAGAAGTTCTGAGTTCAGTTCTATTCAACAGAATTTTCCAAATCTTGCCTATGTCAGTCTTATTCTTCTAATGATTTCCGCACTTTGCTTCTCTTTGTCATATTTCAGGAATGTCTGCAAGTTCCTCCATCATAGTTGGTAGTTCCTCGAATATGAATCACGATGTCGCCAGCGAAAGTTGATTCAACATGTTGCTGTTAACGTTGATACCATTCGTGTTCTTAACATGCCCTATCAAGTCCCCTTGACGTTGGCGATTAACATGGCGAAACTGTCTCTGTCTCGAGCTATTCTAAATAGGTGTTCTGCTTTCTTTATTCCTGTCCACTCCCGAATATTCTTCAACCAAGAGGCCTGCTTTCTACCAATTCCTCTGTGTCCGTCGATTTTACCCATCATAATAAGTTGAAAAATATTATAAGGGCCCCCCTTACTACGTGTCCAAAATAGGCCATCTTTCTATATTTGATGTTATCAAGCAGCTCGCGGGGTAGCATTTGCTCTCTTAAGGACTGGCACATTTGTCAGCATAGCCGTCCATGGTATTTTCAGTATACGTCTGTGCAGCCACATTTCAAAGGCCTTCAAACGGTTAATGGTGGATATTTTTAATGTCCATGCTTCGACACCATACAAGAGGACTGACCAAATGTAGCATTTAATCATGCGCTTTCGAAGTTGAAATTGCAAGGTATCATTACAGAAGAATGACCTCATTTTTAAAAATGTCGTGCGGGCTATCTCGATTCTACATTTTATCTCTTTATCTGGATCTAGTTGTTCAGTAATATGGCAACCAAGATATTTAAAACTGGGTACCCTTTAAATTATATGACCATCAACATATAACCGTGAATCTTGATGGGCCAAACGGCTAAATACCATGTATTTTGTTTTTGAACAGTTTATATTTAGGCCAAACTCTCTTCCCACTGTGTCAATGGCATTTAAAAGGTGTTGTAATCCATTCATATAATCACTTAAAGTAACTGTATCGTCTGCATATCTGATTGTATTTATCAGAATTCCATTAACTTTCACACCCCATTCCAAATTATGCAGCGCTTCCTTAAATATTCTATCTGAATATAAATTGAATAACAGTGGGGACAGTATACAACCCTGTCTGACACCTCTTTGTATTTTGCATATTTCTGTTGATTTTCCATTTATGCAAGCTGTCGCTGTTTGACGCCAGTATAATTTTTCTATAATTCGTACATCTTGACTATCAACTCCTTTATCCTTTAATATTTTAATTAACTTGTGATGTTGGACTCGATAAAAGGCCTTCTCATAGTCAATAAATACAGCAAAGACGTCTTTCCTTTGATCTCGGCATTTCTGCAATAACACATTTAGTGCAAAAAGTGCGTCCCGGGTTCCCAGTCCATTTCTGAAGCCAAATTGTGTTTCATCCTGGTCTTCTTCACATTTATCTCTGATTCTACTGTGGATGATACGTAGAAAGATTTTCAAAGTGTGGCTCATAAGGATTATCATTCTATAATCGCTACAGTTTTTCGGACGTTGTTTTTTTGGTAGGGTTATGAATTCGGACTTTAACCAATCTTCAGGGATATCACCAGTCGAATAAACATCATTGAAAAGTTTGACTAGTACTCCAATGTTTTCCTCATTTATGAGCTTTAACATTTCTGTAGGTATGTTGTCGGGACCAACGGCTTTCTTGTTTTTTTGGCAATTTTATAGCATGTAGTATTTCTGATTTTAGTACATATTTCTGGTCCTTCACCTTCATCTAAAGTCTCAAGTTCTTCGGGTCTATCATCATAATACAATTCATTTATATAATTATACCAGGTAGTTCGAATTTCGTGTTCGTCTATTATCATTTTTCCCGACGAATCGGTTACACTATGTGGAGTTTTCTTATGATAAAGACCAGCTACTTCTCTAACTTTTTTAAACATATTAACGTATCATGTTTTTTATTCAACTTTTCTAATTCCTTGCATTTATCCTCCATCCATTTTTCTTTAGCTACCTTTATTTTTTGTTTAATTAGTTTCTGTTTTTCTTTGTATTCTGTTTTGTTATCTTTCAGTTTTCTTCTCTGCTCCATCAATTCCAGGATTTCATCAGTCATCCATTGTTGTTTTTTGTGCCTCTGCATCGTTGTTGTATATTTTTCCATTACTTTCCAGGTAAGATCTCTAAACGTGTTCCATATTTCTGTATTGTTTTCATTTGTTGAATTATTTAGCTGATTATTCAGGTCATTTTCTATTAGTGTTTTGTTGGATGCTGATATATGTAATTTTGGTGTTTTGGGGCTTTCTTCGACTTTTTTGAGCTTCACTTGGATGTCAGCTATTAGAGGGTTATGGTCTGAACCGATATCTGCACCAGGATATGTCGTTGATCTCTTGACACCATTCTTAAATCTCTTGTTTACTAGAATATAATCTATCTGATTTCTAATTATATGAAGTAAGTTATCTCCTGGTCCCTTCCATGTATATAATCTTGGTTTGTGTAATTTGAATCATGTATTTGCGATTATCATGTCATGTTCTTGACAGAACTGGTATAATCTATCGCCTCTTTCATTGCTCTCCCCTAGTCCATATTCACCTATCAGGTCAGATCTTCGTCCTTGACCAATTTTCGCGTTGTTGATACCATATGTTAACCAATTTGTAGTATAATTTTGTATGCCCTTTCTTGTCAACTTTTTTATTTCTTCAGATATTGGCAATTCTACTTTGAAATCCAAGCAGGAACGCTACGACGATTCTCATTTGCTCCAATGGAACAGCACAGATGGGCGGCCATTGTTATCAGTAACGAAAAGTACGACAGGGGAACCCTCAAAAACGACATAGCTCTCATGAAAATGTCAGCACCAGTAAGATTTAACAGATATGTTCGACCATTGTGTTTGCCATCAGAGTTAACGGCCGGACGAGATTTTACTTCTGGGCCAGCTCCTGGTACTATTTGCACTACAGTAGGATGGGGTGCTACAATTGAACACGGAGCTGATCGTAAGTATTAAATTAATTATATAGCAAGTATATTTACTGGTGGTGTTTTCTAAAATAGGCAAAACACATAAAATAAGAAGAAAAAAAAACGTAAATTACAAATATAAGATTGATCATTATTTGTCTGGGTTCCATATTTTCAGGCCTTCTAAGAGATTTACATTTAAGTCACTTCCAGTCATTTAAGTTTACTGCCGCGGAATAAAGATTAGGTTAGGACATAAGTATACTAGCTCTGCTTCAGCAGGATCTGGACCTTATTACCCTCACAGGAGTTATGATATTTAGGACTTATATTGTGGTAGGAATGTTCCTTTCTCCTGGAGAATTAGGGCCGTATTGATTCCTAACCGGGTAAAACTGATTTTACCCTTGCTAAATCATTCCTGCCAATCAGTCTCTCATCCTCCCCAGGCTAAGAAGTCTTGTGAGACGGCCCTACATCACCCTGTCTACAGAATGGAGCGGGTGCTAAATCGAATGCAATACAGCCTTGGTATCTTTATGGATATTTGGGGCGCCTTTAACTACGCTATTGTTTATTCCATATGTGATGCTGCGGAAAGGGAGATGGTTGCCTACAGCTTGGTCAGGTGGATCAAGGCTCTACTTTCTCAGAGAGAGAGAGAGAGAGAGAGAGAGAGAGAGAGAGATAGCTGCGTACCAGCAGGGTTGTCGCGTTCGGGTGTCGGTGACTTGTGATTGCTCTCAGGGCGGAGTTTTGTCCTTTCTTCCCTGCAGTGAGGTATCTGGTGGTCGAAGGTTTTCTTCAGCGACTGTCCGAACAAGATATATATGCACAATTCTACGCTAATGTCGTAGTTGTACTGGTTGAAGGGCTCTTACCGGGAACGGTGCACAAGGTTGCGCAGGTGAGAAGATCTGATCTAATCGCTGAGAAGACCTATATGATTTCGTTTACTCGAAGAAGAGCCATTGGATCTACCAGAGGACTCTATGGTCAAGCTTTATCGATTTCCAAGTCAGTGAAGTACCAAGGAGTGATCCTGGATTCTAAACTGTCATGGAAGTAACATCTGGACGCCAAAACAAAGAGGACCGCTGCAGGTTTCTAAACCTAAAGAAGAGCTTACTGCAGTGCAGAACTGTATTTGGTGATTACAAAGGTACAATTTTAATTATAAATTGACTACCTGAAAAAAGATACAGATATTAATAGCGTATATTATATATTAAACTTAAGAAGTAGAGATAGCCATAAATTCACTCAAAAATAGAAAGTCGCCAGGACCAGACGGAATAACCAACGAGCTTCTAAAATACGGAGGAGAAAGTATAACCCTAGAGATGACAAAACTTATACAAAAACGAATATTGCACTGCAAGATACCAGACGCATGGAGAAACAGCATAATGATACCAATGTTCAAGAAAGGAGACAAAGAAGACCCCAACAATTATAGAGGTGTAAATTTACTGAACACCACACTTAAGCTAACCACAAAAGTCCTGACCAACAAAATCAATAAATTAACAACTTTATCAGATGAACAACAAGGATTCATATCTGGAAAAAATTGCCTAGACGCCGTATTTGTACTGAGACAAATCACAGAAAAGGCCGTTGAGTATAAAAAAACAGCATATATATGTTTTATAGACCTGACAAAGTCTTTCGATCGCATCTAACTCGAAGACGTCCTACATTTACTGTATAGAAGAAACATACCAATCAATATTATACAAACCATCGAAAACATCTACTTTCATAATCGAATACAGGCAAAGATAAATGGAAAGCTAACGCAGTTTATACCAGTACAAAGCTTAATCAGACAAGGTGACTCGTTAAGCCCACTGCTCTTTAATATAATAATGGACGAAATAATAGAAGCAGTACGTAAATGTCATGGTTACAGAATGGAGAACAAAGAAATCTAAATATTATGTTATGCAGACGACGCCGCATTAATCGCCGAGACAGAAGACGATCTCCAAAGATTAACACACATCTTCAATACAACAGCCAAGAAATACAATATGATAATATCAGCAGAAAAAACCAAATGTATGACAACATCTAAATACCCACAACGATGTAAAATCGAAATTGATGGGAAAATAATAAAGCAGGAAGCAAGGTTTAGATATCTGGGAATAGATATAACCAGTTACGGAGATGTTGAAAAGGAAGTACGACAAAAAAGCTTAAAAGCAAATAAAGCAGCGTGATCTCTTAATGACACAATCTGGAAGAACAAATACCTAACACAAGACACAAAAGCAAGAATCTATAAAGCAGCAATTAGACCTATACTGACATACACGGCGGAGATAAGACCTGACACATCTAAATAGAGACGACTACTAGAAACAACAGAGATGACAATACTCCGACGAATATCAGGGAAAAGTCTGTTGGATAGAGAGAGAAGCGAAAACATAAGAAGATCATGCAATGTAGAAGACATAAATGGATGGGTGACAAAACGGAAACAGGAGTGGAACGAACACATTAGTAGAATGGCAGACGATAAGATAGTACGAATAGCACGAGATAATTCACCAAGTGGACGAAGAAGTATTGGCAGACCAAGAAAAAAATGGTGCGATAACTTAAACAATGTATGAGGCTAATATTGAAGAAGAAACAGGCTTTAAAGCCTACATACAAGAAGGAAGAAGAATAAGAAGAAACTTAAGAAGGAACTTGTAACCCAATACTCTGGGTATTGGGATTTGGAAGAAAAAGAACTGATGAAAGAGGGGGAAAACAGAAGAGAAAAGATTTCAGATAAAATGAAGAACGGCTTAGCTCAGAGGAACCACTTCAAACTGACGGAGAGACACAAACTCTCAAGTGGGGATTCGGGCTAGCTTTATTACACAGAATACTGGCTTTGAAATATGGAAACAAAGAAGGGATAAAATGAGACATATTTAATAAAAAAAAATAATAGAAGGCAACTAGATAAAACCACTGGAGATAGATCAATATAAAAGGACGATAAAGGGAGAAGAAGAATGGGCGCCAACTCAACAATGGTTGAGATTTTTTTTTTGAAGTAATGAACAATAAGAAATAAGCTAAATAAATGACACTTAATACAAGTTCCTGAAAAAAAATTCAATAATTACCTTGTGCTGCTATAGTTACTGTTAGTAGGAACTGAAATAAAAGCAAAAAAATAGTAACAACAAATATATTCTTATTTATTTCAACAACATATATTATATATCAATACTTGACATATCTATATAAAACTGATTAACAGTAACAGTGGGTGGTGTTAAAGTAGAATACGACCTGACAGCCACTAACAAATAAAATATCACTGCTACTGCGCAAAGCCAAAAGGTACTAGGGAAAACAAAATCAAAGTCCGTGAGAAAGCTAGAGGGTCTTAACACTAAGGTTAGTTATGTAATCTAATAATCAATAGGACTGACAGGTGTCCAAACTACCTAAATGCCAGATCTGTGTGTAAATACTATGTTTACGCACAGACACTGGGAGATATATAAAGCTATCAAGAAAAAATGAGTATGGTCAGATGCTCTTTATACAAATATTATTTGAAAATTTATAACACAAAACTTTTCCACTTTATTTAAAACCTCTACAAATAATGACCCCTTCCCTTAACAAAATTTTAGATTAATTTACTTTATTATTATTATTATTTAGCATTACCTGGTTTGTTCAGTTTAAAATATCAGTTTGTTAATCAAAACTCCCTTATTTACTACAAAAACTATATGTAGTATAGGTACTTAAATATGCATATAAAAGCTTACATTGGTTCTAAATACAAGAGAGCAAGAATCAATATATTTAGATAGATAAAAACTTAACTTATCCAACAGAAGTTTCCACAAAAAAAGGTCCTATAAGGGTGTTCCTTCAAGGCGCTACCAAAATCCAACGAATTTGGAAGTCTGTTGGGAAGAAAGCAAAAACGGCTGCTATGCTGGTGACGGTAAGGTTAGGTAATGGTGCTTGAGTTATCTTATTGTTATCCAAACCATTCCAAAAAAAAACAAAAGGTGACTATAGCTTGTAACAACTATAGAATGTAGACGAACCTAAAATAAACATTTGAGAAATTTAGGCCCTCTCCGTATAATAATTGCAACAGCTAACATCCATCCTCACCGAACTCAAACAAAACATTACTGTCAAAAACATTAGGTAGTAGTGCTAATTAGGTAAAAGTACTAATAAATATTAGAATAAACATTAGGTTATGCCTTGTCAAACTTGTCAATTTAGTCAGTGTCACTTCAAGATATTTTTGCGCTTGCGCGTATATACCGTTTCCCAAAGCTAGAACTTTTTATTGTACTTAGAAAAAAAATGATACAAAAACTACCGGCTATTGAATACAAAAAAGGATAGAAGGACATGAAACTACGATTTTAATATGTTTGGTGACAAACAAAAAAAAATATGATGTACCTATATGTATTCCAAAAGCGATGTTATAAGAATAAATAATTTAATTATATTACCTGGGATATGATACGTAGTGAAACTACCTCCCTCACGGCAAATTCCACGTGGTATATTTTTACATTCTCTCATATCAATCGGCTTCCTAAATACCCTCTAGAGATTTACTGGTAACTTTTCTTGTTTGTTCAATGATGTTTATGTAGAATATTTAACTTCTGTGCCATATTTTTCCCAGATTCGTCCACAATTATCAAAAATCACTACGTATCAATGGCGAGCATTGTTCCCAGATGACTCTTTTGATGATCAGTAGGTGTCGCTTCAAAAGATCAGTAGATTTCAGTAGTGTCAAGTCGACTCAAAAATCTATCAGTTGATACATAGACAACTAAATGTCGCCCCGAAAAATCAGTAGAATTCAGTAGAATTCGGGGGGAAGGCAAACCAGATGCCTCAAAAAATCGGTGGATTCAACCGATTTTTCGTTAAATTTACCAAATCCCTCTATCAAAATACGATGATTTTGAGTATTTAGTAATTTTTAGTATTTCAGTAGGTTTAAGGGTGCCATCAGTAGTAATAGTGCCATCAGTAGTAAATCGGTGGATTCAACCGATTTTTCGTTAAATTTACCAAATCCCTCTATCAAAATACGATGATTTTGAGTATTTTAGTAATTTTTAGTATTTCAGTAGGTTTAAGGGTGCCATCAGTAGTAGTTAGTGTACGTAATCCGGGCCCGAAGAATGAAGATCGATATCAGTAGGTCTACTGATTTTTCAGTAGGTCTGGGAACACTGATGGCGAGCTACCTGACCTACTGTCCGTATCGAAAATCGATCACATCGACAACGTGGGAACGAAAGCCCTCTTCTGGTAACAAGTCGTTCTAATTCGATCATGGGCGTCACGGAGGGGTGTTATTCATCAAATTTTACTTGAATTAATTTAATTAGTAACGTGACTGCTACAAACTCAGTGACACATGGCTCCATATGCAAAAGAAAAAAGTGTTGTTGCTCCAAGATCATGCACCGCAAGGGCGGATCCAGGAAGGGGGCCATGGGGGCCATGGCCCCCTCCGAGAATTTAAAAAATATAAATTTAAATATTTGCAGTTCAAATTCTTTTAGTTTCAAACACATGTATATGTACAAAATAGGAGATAAATATGTTGTCTGGACTAGAATTGAACAAAAGCAGTAACGAAAACTTCAAGAATGACATAGGATGTTTTGCAAATCAAAATGTTAATAATTTTACAAAGTGCCAATTTTTAGAACGACCTTGGTAGCCATCAAAATCGTATCAATTTCCATATTCTGTATACACAGAAAAGAAATGAAGCGTTACTTGGGTCACCAGCACTTAGAACAAAGGAGTTTATTGGTACTTTTGGCACAGTCAAAAGATTTTGTTTATCCAGATTGCGTTTTATTTTTCTAACGAAAAACATGGTCACAATAAAGGGATGACAGCTCAAAGTCTTGTCACGAAACCTTTAACATGTTTAGCCAAACTCATCGTCAAAGACGGAGCCATACAAACCCATGAAAAAACGTGATACTAGAAGGAGTGCGTTCAGGTTGAACCTGCAAAAGTCAGTCATTAACCAGATATACTCTCAGAGGTCTAAATCACCATCATCACGTAGAGCTACAACCCTGGGTGGGTCCTGGCTGACTGTACAACTTTCTTCCAATTTGTTCGGTCTTCCATCAACCTAGGGTCAAATGGGATGTTCATTTTTCGGAGATCTGCTTGGATGTTATTTCTCCATCGCATTCTGGGACGTCCAAGTGGTCCTTTGTCTGTAGGAATCTCCTCCCATACCAGTCTTACAAGTCTCTCGTTATGAAGTCTGTGCACGTGGCCTGCCCATCTTAGTCGCTGTGATTTAATTTCTCGGTGGCATTGTAAAGTGCTTTTAATTCGATGTTGGTTCTGATCCTATACTGGTTTGTGTTAATGTCGTGGTGAGGTACGAAAATTTTTCTAAGTATTTTTCGTTCAGAGGTCTAAATAGGCACAAGAAAATAGAGAAAGACTACTAGACCAGGGCGCATCTGTAAAAATTAAATTTCCTATAATATAGGATTCGTTAAAAATTTTAAAAATTGTCACCCTTGTTGCAAAATAGCAATAATTGCGAAAAAGCGATAAAAAAACAAGTATTCGCATTTTACATTTTTCAACCATTTATGCTTCACTTAGGACCTTCATATTTTACCCAGAAAAACCTTATGATATAAGAAAACAATACGGTGAATTTCATTAAGATCGATTTAACAGATTTTGCAAAATAAATTTTGCAATCCAGGGCTGAAAATAAAGCACTCAGCAAGTTTAATTTTTTTTACATATACAAGAATACTGTTCCTTTCATTTGCAATTTGCAAAATTAAAATCGGTTAACCACAACGGCAGTAAATAATAATATATTAGATAAAAATTGCAAGAAATTTTGGTGGAAATCAACTTGTGTGAATCGAACACCTCTGTCCTGCGCGTGGCACCAAAAATTAATGTTTATTTAAAAAAATTCCTGACGCGGTGGTAGTTAATGGATTTTAATTTTAAAAAATGCAAATGAAAGGTGCAGTATTCTTTCATACGCAAAAAAATTTCAACTTGCTATCTGCTTTATTTTCACTCCTGCAACATTTTGAAAAAATAAGTTTTTTTGCGAAAGCTAGATTGCAAAATTTATTTTGCAAAATTTATTAATCCGATCTTAATAAAATTTACTGTCTTGTTTTATTATATCATTAAGTTTTTCTTAGTAAAATATGAAGGTCCTAAGTTTAGCATAAATGGTTTAAAAACGTAAAATGCAAATACTTGTTTTTTATTGTTTTTTTGCAATTATTGCTATTTTGCAACAAGAGTGACAATTTTTAAAATTTTTAACTCATCCTATATTGTAGAAAATTTAATTACGCAACTTTTATGTGTATACAATTTCCTCGGAAGTGAATTCTTTGAAAGTTATAATCAAAAAACGAAGAAAAAACTCGAATTTTTCCTTCATTTTTTGACATTTTGAATATTTAAACAATGTTTGGGAGGATAACTCGATTATTATTATAGGAGTGAATTCCAAGAAATTTCTGCAAAAAATATAAGTCACCTCTTAACGTCCATCTCAAAACAGATGCGCCCTGGACTATACGACTAATAGTAGAGTCTATAGTGTTCTTAAGTCGACAAAATACTCCTCTAAGAGGCTATCGTGATGATAGCCTTCTTCTTCTGGACGAAGATGCTAGACCTAACAATGAGGGGAATTGTTAAGGTTTAAAATCGCATCAGGAGATAAGGCTCAAACGACACCTATCCACCGCACCTTCCCGTGCAGAATACATTAGTAGCACCAGTCAAAATCAATAACATATAACATGTTGTGGTGAAGAAATAATTGAAGAAATAATGAATCAGGTTCAAAGTGCAAATTATTACTCTGTCATGTTTGACGAAATGACCGACGGATCCCACGTGGAACAGCTTTCTCTAAATGTGAGATACATACACAATAACAACATTCGTGAAGACTTTGTCAAGTTCATTGACGCTTATGAGAACATAAAAATAATTAGTGAAAATCAGAAAGAGGGGAAGAACTATAAGTTTGGAATGTCTTTATGGCACTCAAAAGTCTGTGAAAAGTGCCTTAAAACTCACTATTATAACCCTCATCTTTAAAAATTTTCCCCAGACCCTCCGGTACCCCTCTCAAAAAAAGTTCATGGCCCCTCCCGAAAATCTGTCCTGGATCCGCCCTTGATGCACCGACTCACAACAGCGTTATGACAGTGACAAAAATTCATAAGTTGGGCTTGGAATTACTTTCTTATTCGGCTTGTTTTCTTGATTTACCCCCTACGAGTATTATGTGTTCCCAAGTCTTAGAGATGGTTCGTAAATAAAAAAATCAGCTCGAACAAAGATATCATTGACGACACAAATAATTATTTTGCATTGCTACCAGAATCGTATTATTCTGACGGCATAGAGAAGTTTGGAAAATGCTGGAATTGTTGTATCGAACTAAAAAAAGAACCATATCGAATAAAAAAGACCTTTCTGGAAAAATATGTTTTTCATATCAAAGGAAGTTACTTAGTATCAAACCATCTAATAAATGGTTTATAATAACTCTCAACAAAATGCCTACCAGTCCTTATAAATATGCAAAATAATTTATACAGGGGGTCCCGAAAAGATTGATCATAAATTATACCACAGATTCTGGGATCAAAAATAGGTTGATTGAACTTCACTTACTTATATACAATAGTGCACACAAAAAAAGTTACAGCCCTTTGAAATTACAAAATCAAAATCGAATTTTTTTCATGTATCGAAAACACTTAAAAATTTTTTATTGAAAATGGACATGTGGCATTCTTATTGCAGCAACATCTTAAAAAAATAAAGTGATATTTGTGCACCCCATAAAAATTTTATGGGGGTTTGGTTCCTTTAAACCCTCCAAACTTTTGTGTACGTTCCAATTAAATTATTATTGCAGCACCATTAGTTAAACAAAATGTTTTTAAAACTTTTTGCCTCTTAGTACTTTTTCGATAAGCCAGTGTTTATCGAGATATTTTGAATATTTGTCGAATCCACCACATATTTGTATATGGTTAAGTACGATTCTAGAGCGGAATGGGACGTTTCATCGCCGCCGTTTCGATGCCGCCGGTTCATCGCCAGTCCATTTCATCGCCCCGTTTCATCGCCGGCCGTTTCATCGCCAGTTAGTCAGTTGATTTTGTATTATGGGAGATGACATGACACGATGTTAAATTCAGTTCAAAACTTATGACAAATAAAAAGATAAAAAATATATTTACTGTTCTATTTCTACTTCCCCTAAATTTGATACTAAATAGTATTGAATTTGAAGTGTTAAATTATATTTTATATTATAAAAGTTTAAAAGTCTATTAAAGGATTAAGTATGGCAACGGGAATTGTCATATCTCGCATTTCCTAGAAATCCTAAATAATACTAAAAATAAATAATAAATGTAACTGTGAAAAATTGGTCGAAAATTCGGAAACATATCAGTTAGCGATTAACTGACTGGCAATGAACCGGCCGGCGATGAATCGCTCGGCGATGAATCGGCCGGCGATGAATCGGCCGGCGATGAATCGGCCGGCGATGAACTGGCGGCATCGAAACGGCGGCGATGAACTGGCGGCGATGAAACGTCCTAGACCCTTCTAGAGACCTGTTAATAATCTGAAAATTTATTTATAATATTTTAGATATATTTTGAAAAAGAAGCCGCATCTCGATGAAAGGTGACTTGTCAAAAAAAGACTAAGAGGCAAAACAGTTTTAGAAACACTGTGTTTAACTAATGGTACCACAATAATAGTTTGATAGTACGTTTGAAACGTACACAAACATTTGGGGGTGGGGATCACATCAGAATGTGTGGTATAATTTATGACCAATCTTTTCGGGACACCCTGTATATTGTTCTATATTTTGCATTTTAAAAAACGGAAAACTCTAGAATTACATATAAAAAATATAAAAAAGTATATGAATTGTTTTTTAACAAGACGTGCTTTTTCAGCTGACCATGTTCGAGAAGTGCAAGTCCCGATTCTGGATATTTGTAAACATCTGGACGATCGTGGAGGCGACGAAATATGCGCCGGATTATCAGAAGGTGGCAAAGACGCTTGCCAGGGCGATAGCGGTGGTCCGTTGATGTGTAGAAATCCCAATAATCCCAACCAGTGGTATTTGGCCGGGATTGTTAGCCATGGAGAAGGATGCGCCCGGCCGGACGAACCGGGAGTTTACACGAAAGTTGGAAAGTATGTCGGATGGATTGCGGAAAATATGGGTAAGTTCATGTTCCAAGATATACAGTATGTCCCTGTAAGTTGTATCCATATGGAAAACTTTTTTATTATTAATTTTACGAAAAAAAGTTATTCTTCATAAAAAGCTCTGCATGGTCCAAAACCTAATAAAAATTTTTTGAATATTATACGAGGTATGTCAAAAAGTTTGAATTTTACTCAAGAGTAAAGTAGCTTTATTTTTCACAACATTGAAAATTGCTATTATGAAAAGTTGTTTGGAATTAAAAACTATATTCTAGTATGCAATTACATCGTTCTAATTGAACATTTTTTTTGATAAATTTAGGATAACTAACATTATTTTCAGTTATTTCAATTCGGATAACTCTTTTATTATTAATTTTACGAAAAAATTGATTCTTATTAAAAAGTTCTGCATGGTCTAAAACCTAAAATACAACCATCTTATGTCAAATTTTATACGAGGTATGTCAAAAAATATGAATTTCGCTCAAGAGTAAAAAAATTTTAAGTAAGAAATTTTAGGGCGCGTGAGTTATTTAGACCTATTTTTGTTAACATTATCAATAAAGTTGGGTGCGCAAGTATTTTTCTAACTTGACAGTCCGAAATAACCAAGTACTTTTTATTATTAATACGTATCTACCTATCAAAACACATGTAAAACTTTGTTGGCCTATATTACGTTTATTTTTCACAATATCGAAAATTGTTATTATAAAAAGTTATTTAGAATTAAAAACTATGTTTCAGTATGTAATTACATCCTTCTAATTGAAATATTCTGAACTATAAAGGTACTTTATTTTCATCTAAATTTATCTTTTTTGACATACCTCTTATAAAATTGATAAAATTTGATATAAGATGGTTGTATTTTAGGTTTTAGACCATCCAGAACTTTCCATTAAAAATCACTTTTTTTCACGAAATTAATAATAAGAGAGTTATCAGAATTGAAATAACTGAAAATAATGTAATTTATCCATAATTTTCAAAAACAATTTTTTTTTTTCAATCAGTAGGATGTAATTGCATATTAGAATTTAGAATATAGTTTTTAATTCCAAACAACTTTTCATAATAGCAATTTTCAATATTGTGAAAAATAAAGCTACTTTAATCTTGAGTGAAATTCAAACTTTTTGACATACCTCGTATAACATTCATAAAATTTGTTATCTGATGGTTGAATCTTGGGTTTTGGACCCTGCAGAACTTTTTATAAAGAATAACTTTTTTTCGTAAAATGAATAATAAAAAAGTTTTCCATATGGATACAACTTACAGGGACATACTGTATGTAGTTTAAGTAAGTTATTTTATCATATGCCATGGAAGTAGCTAGAAAGATACAATAGTACATAGTTATATTGCTGTTTTTAATTATTTTCTTTTTATGCCTAATTTATGGGTAACGGAGTCATGACCTAATTCCCCCTTCCCCCCTCTAACAATAGGAATTCAATAATCCTAAAAAAAAA
The DNA here is from genome assembly GCF_917563875.1 of Diabrotica virgifera virgifera. NCBI lineage: Eukaryota > Metazoa > Arthropoda > Insecta > Coleoptera > Chrysomelidae > Diabrotica > Diabrotica virgifera. The sequence continues at coordinate 229,981,081 of NC_065447.1, forward strand.
GAAAAGCCGAGAGCTGTTCTAAAACTTGCAAGAAGCCAGATGGATGCTGCAGTGAAAACAAGAGGAAATTCTAAAAGTTGCAATTCACAACCCCGTCTACAGCTTGGTAAATTCTAACGGAAAGTGGACCTAGTTACTCTATAGGAGTAATACTAATAGAAAACAAAAATGTATACCATTTTTATTCAGTTGCAATGCGAAGGCAAAACTGTCTTATTTTTCACTTAGTACATCAGAGAGGCGTTGGTTTGCTGTTTTCTGCCCCAAGTGACGAACCTCCGAGAGTTAGTCCTCGCGCTGCAACTGACTTTATGGAGTAGGTGCCTAGCGACATCTACTAAATGAAAGTCAAAGTTGTTCAACCTAATAAAAATATTTTTAAAAATATTTTTAAAAGATATTTAATTAAAAAACTTATTGGACCATTTTCCTGGTGACACCTCAATGGCTTATAAAAATTGCAAGCCAGATGGATGCTACCGTAAAGACAAGAAGGAATTCTAAAAGTTGCAATTCACTGGCTTCCAATTTTTAGAAGCCACGGAGGTGTCACCACTAGTCACCAGGGAAATGGTCCAATAAGTTTTTCAATTAAATATATTTTAAAAATATTTTTAAATATTTTTATTATGTTAAAAAACTTTGACTTTCATTTAGCAGATGTCGCTAGGCACCTATTTCATAACGTCAGTTGCAGTGCGAGGACTAACTCTCGGAGGTTCGTCACTTGGGGCAGAGAACAGCAAACCTACGCCTCTCTGATGATGCCTCAAACAAGAGGCGAAAATCGTAGATTGAGAGTGCTGGTTTGCGCTCTCTGTACTAAGTGAAAAATAAGACAGTTTTGCCTTCGCAATGCAACTTGCAACTGAATAAAAATAGTATACTGTTATGATCTGCTTTCTATTACTTTTATATTAATTATTATTTACTTGATCAATTATTTAATTAACGCAAATCATACATAAAAATTAAGAAAGAATCTCAGGGTGCCTTTTTATAATATAAAAAAATGTCTAAATTATCTTATGTTATAATTATCTTCTCTCGTGGTTTCAGTATCTCTTAGTTGATCCTTACCGGGATAAAATAGGAAAAGGAAATAAATAGAAAAATCATAAATAAAACATACAATTACCTTTATTATCAAAAGCAATGTTCTGTAAATTTATCAATTAAATTCTGTGAGCATAAATGTCCAAAAGAAACCTTTACCATATAAATTAATCTAATTCAAATAAATATTTATCGCTTTGTTCTTGATACCATTAATAAACCCAGCTAAACAAACAAATTTGGCATTCGCAAAATTACTTATACTTCCTATTAAATTTTTGAAATGTTGGAATCTTAAATTCATATGCTTTTACGTAAAAAAATTAACTTCTGATTATAAAAAAAAATCTATCACATAGGTTATTGACTGACCTTTTTGATTCACACACAATTATGTCTCCTCTTGACCCAAACAGCTCCTCCTTGTTGATTATGTTAGGCTACCAATCAAAGCCCTCTCCGTTCTGAGCAAACAATCCAGCAGGATACCAGCAACTATTTCTTCAAAACACAAGCCAGGCTTCCCTTGACCAGGACTCGTTCAATAAACTCCAAATCTCTCTCCTCTCTTTCTCTCAACAATAATCTCCTGAGACCCAAGTATCTTTTTTACTTGGTGTCACAAATAAATTTAATAACGATAATTCTTGTAACTTACTCTCTTGGACTTTACAGAATCAAAGAGGTATTTCTTCTCGATTTGATTAGTCTCTCGTTCCACTTTTCAGCTACTATCACTTATCAAACACAACCACTAGTACTTGCTTCTGAACTACTCACGAAAACTTTTGACTGCTCCTCTCGGCTGCCGATAACACAATAATATCCTGAGACCCAAACTGTCTGAAAATTCAACCTTCTCTCCTTCCCATTCCAAATTGCCAAACCAATCAGAGACATTTCTTCTTCCCTACTCTTTTTTTCATTCGAAAAAACCACTCATACTTTCAAAAATATTCCTACCATCAGAATAATTACTTTCGGGAAATTCTACAAATTTTACTCGGGGTTAAACAAAAAGGTTAAAATTCCAAACTTTCTTTAACTTAATTTTCTAAGAACTAATTACCTATGGCTTCTATGTTTCCCGTAATAAACAATCGGTTTAAAATACTAATCCTAAATAACTTTCACTTCACTTTTATTTACAAAAATGTTTTTAATATTCTTCATGGAAAAATTCATTAAGGAGAAACCACTTTGCGTTGAAATCTAACTTCTAATAAATATTTACAAATCAATATACAGGGTGTATCAAATTTATGTGACCGCGTTATATTGAAAAAATTAAAATTTTTATTCTATCTTTGATTGATAAATTGAAACACAATAATACATTTAAAAAAAATTGGGCCCATCCAAAAAATAATTGAAAACCCACTTATTTTAGGGGTGGTAAGACTAATTCAAGACTTACATCAGAGAGAAGTAATTAAATCACCCTCAAGACCCATGACGTCCCCCCCCCCCCAAAAAAATTTCTGGATCTGCCACTGCACGCTCCTAATCAAATTGTCAAGATTTTTTTGTGGTGGTTGTTCCATTCTTCAAGAACAGCTTGTATTAGCCTTACGGTGTTTTGTGGATTATTCCGGGGTATTCTAATTTTTCTTTTAAGAATATTCGTCAAATGTTCTATAGCATTAAGGTCGGGTGAACAAGCAGGCGACTCCAGTGCAGTGATATTTTTTGCTTCAATGAAGTTGTGGTCAGTATGATGGTATATGGAGGGACATTATTATGCATTAAAAATATTTTTTTCCTATTGCACCTCTCCAGAAAATAACTACGGGTTGTAGGAATAAAATCAACACACCTGCGAGCTATTAAAGTTGGTTGAATGAAAATTCCTCTTCCAGAAGCCTCTCCAAAACACGACATTTCCTCCTTTATATCTGTGAACGCATCCTACTGGGTAATAAAATCTATTGGAACTACCAAAAATTCTTGAAAGAAAAACACATTAGTAAGACAACCAAATTAAAAATTTACAAGACTGCAATCAGACCAGTCATCACCTATGGTGCAGAGACGATGTGTCTAACACAAAAAGATGAAATGAGATTAGAAATCTTAGAGAGAAAGATAATTCGACGAACAATGGGACCGGTGAGGATAAGTGTAGGCGAATTTAGAAGAATAACAAATGAAGAAATTAAAGAAGTCATCCAGGGTGAAGACATAATCAAGTTCGTGAAGACGCAGAGGCTCAGGTGGCTGGGACACACAGAAAGAGCTAACCCAGACTCTACGCTAAAGCGAATAACTGGCTGGAGACCAACAACAGGGAGACCAAAGGGAAGACCCAAAACAAGATGGAGAGATCAAATCTTAGGAGACATAAAGAAGCTTAGAATCTACAATTGGAAGGAGCGTTGTAAGGACCGAAAAGAATGGAGGAAAGTTGTAGACAAAGCCAAGTCACACACGCTGCTATAATAATAAAAGACAACAGCGGACTGATTCTCCGCAACAAATGAACCAGAGAGCCCAAAAGGGCGGCAAACACTCCGCCAGGAGTGAATAAGCCATGATGATGATGATATCTGTGAACAGATTTGGCAGTTTCCGTTGTTACTTGTCTTCCTCGCCTTCTAAGTGAACGAATTCGTCGGTTATCTGATTTTACACAAATCCTGGTTTCGTCTGAAAATAGCATATTATGTTAATTCCCAATGTTCCAGTTTTGGTGTTGAAGATACCAATTTAGCCTAACAATCTTTTGCTGCCTGGATTACTCGGGAACCCGTTACTGTCTCTTACTTTATACTTCTTGACACGAACTATTTTTTAACCTATTTTTATAACAAATAAAATGGTATCTTTGGGTGGTGAAATGATTGTGAGAAGCAATAGTTTTAAGTACCTAGGATCGGTATTACAGAGTAATGGAGAAATAGATGGAGATGCATGCAGTAGAATTAAGGCTGGATGGATGAAGTGGAAAGAAGCGAGTGGTGTGTTGTGTGACAGAAAAATTCCAATGAAGCTGAAGTGAAAATTCTATAAAACAGCTATAACACCGGCTATGATGTACGGAACTGAATGTTGGGCAGTGAAAAGAAAGAGGAACAACGAATGCACGTGGCGGAAATAAGAATGCTTAGATAGATGAGTGGAGTGACAAAGAAGGATAAAATTAGAAATGAGTATATTAGGGGACGTCTAGGTGTGGCACCAATTGATGCCAAAATGGGAGAGCATAGGTTAAGATGGTTTGGTCATGTTTAACGTCGAGACGTTAATCACCCAATACGAAGAATAGCTGAAGTGCAAATTCTTGGAAGGAGTAGGAGAGGAAGACCAAAGAAGACCTGGTCGGAGACGATAAGGCAGGACATGTTGGTAAAGGGATTAACATTGATATGACCCAAGATAGAATTGTGTGGAGAAATTCAATTAGGGAAGCCGACCCCGCATAGGGATATGGCAAAGAAAATGATGAATGCGAACTATTTTTTTAACCATTTCAACTGAAACACTAAACACTTACACCTGTAGCTTCCAAAGGCTGCCGTTGAGCTGCAGGTGAAAAATAGTTGGTTCTCTCATAGCTGCTGGACAATGATCGATCATGTCTAGCCATTGCTACTTTTTGGCAACTTTATCTTGTCCTGTATCTAGGTCCTGATACCTAGCATAGGTTTTTGACACAACGCCCTGTGTTACACCGACCACTCCATCTATATCCCTCTGAGATATTCCTTGCTCCACAAGCAATTTTAGTTACTATATTTGACTACAACTTAAATTTTAATTTACTTACACCTAGATTTTATTTTACAGTAGAAGATAAATTTATTCCAAGATTCCCATTACAACATTGTCCTGGTTACACCTGTAGGTCTTCCAATAAATGCTTGCCCAAGAAACACCACTGCGATAAAATTGTGGATTGTCTCTTTGGAGATGATGAGACCGAGTGCGTGGTCTCATTCCACAACTTGTTTAGCAATGCCAGAAACAGTGAGGATAACAGTGTTCATACAATTGAGGAGGAATTATTAGCTGACATCATCCAGGAATCGGACAATTCAACAGAAACAGCAGCAGATATACAAGATAACGGGGGAAGTAATAATACAAATACTAACCATCAAGATCAGAAAAACAATACGATTGTAAATGAAACATATTTTGCATGTGAAAGGTAAAATTTTTTGAATAACCTTCTTCTTCTTCTTCTTCTTCTTCTTCTTCTTCTTCTTCTTCTTAAGTTCTTGTTCATTATAGAGCTTTGGCATTTGTAATACTGAATCCATTTTAAAATTCAAACTGGCTTTAGCTACTTGATTTTTATTATACTTATTAGATTTATTAGTCTTGTTTTACAAGAACTTAAAAAATGCAGCAAATAACTCATTAACGACATTGTTTAGGGATCGCATCCCTTGTTTCAATTAACCATTATATATAGTGCTAAAGACATGTAATAATATAGATACATCCATTTGGACCATAAATTACAATATCTTAGGCGTGTCCACTCGTTTCTATTCTTTGTCTTTTACATTCATTCGTGACCAGACATTCTCTTGATGTCATCAGTCCATCTGGTTTGAGGTATGCCTCTACTTTTCTGTTTGCTCTTGATCGCCAACCAACAATTTGCTTGGTCCAATGGTTGTCTTCGATTCTTTCTATGTGTCCTGCCCAGTTCCATTTTAACATGGTAATCTTTTGAATAACATCTGTTACTTTTGATTAAATACTGTTTATATTCTTCAAAATGCTGCTTATGCTAAGGAACATCCTCAATTTAAATCAGTCTTTAGGTTAAGCTCTGACATAAATATGACTCAACCTATTCTATAGTATTATTGTCCAGAATTATATTCTTAGTTATATCTAGAGAATCGTTTGTTAGATATTTAATTTTTAGCGTTTAGGTCTAATATAATTTCCTACAGTTATTCTCTGACTTTTGCTATTAAACCTACATAATCATCAAATCTCAGATGGCTCAGGTTTTCACCGTCTATCGTCACTCTTTATATGGTTTACCCATTTTAAAGTTCCTAACATATCTTCTTGTCCAGCTTAGATGATATAGAATCTTCTTGTCTATCACCTCTCTCAAGACAAAACGGTACCATGTTACTGACCAGCCCCTCCCACATCAAAAGTTGTGGGTCTAGGACGTTTCATCGCCGCCGTTTCGATGCCGCCAGTTCGATGCCGATGCCGGCCGATTCATCGCCAGTCAATTAATCGCTATCTGATATATTTCCGAATTTTCGACAGTTACAATTATTAGTTATTTTTAGTATTAATTAGGAATTCTAGGAAATGCGAGATATGACGGCGATGAAATGGACTGGCGATGAACCGGCGGCATCGAAACGGCCGGCGATGAACCGGCGGCATCGAAACGTCCCATTCCGAAAGTTGTTGTCAAGTAATAGGCCTGGATCCCGCATACCAAAAAAAAAGTTTATTAATAGCAAGCTGAAAATTTGTTAATAGCTTAACGGTGTCTAGTCGGACAAACTTTGATGTATGGTAACACTGGAATTCGGAAACTTTTAATTGTGGAACGTGATTTTAATTGTTGAACGTATCATCTTGACAAGTATATGATTGTGAAAACTAGCAGTTGTTTTTAAGTTTATTCAATAGCAAACTTTATATTATACAGGGTGAGTCATGAGGAACTGTACATACTTCTACCTCGTATGGAGGCCTCTATGGGGAATAACAAGTGACCATTAAAAAGTGTCTGCTCCCATTGTTTAATAATATACAGGGCGAGTTGTTAATTTTTACAGAAATTTGTATTCGTCATAATTTTTGAACGGTAAGATCTATGTGTCTCTTATTTCGGTCAATCGTTACACTATTACCACCCAATCAACTGATTTATTGAAACTAAACGAAAATCAGGTCTGGCTTTAAAAAATTAGTTCGATTTGGTCTTAAAAAAAATTTCACCCTGTATACGATTTTTGAAAACTCTAATAAGAATTTTAAAAATTAGACAAGTAGGCAATTAAAACGGCATATTTATTTTTTCCCCACACGATTACTTAATTTTTTATAAAAAAATCAAATTTGACTATGAATTAAAAGTTTGGTGAAGTGAACCATAGATTTAAAAAAATTAACTTTTATTACAAAAAGTATTTTTTTAACAAATATTTAATTTATAAGTTACCACCCAATCAACTGATTTATTAAAACTAGAAAAAAATCAGGTCCGACTTTAAAAAATTAGTTCGTTTTGGTCTTAGAACAAATTTCACCCTGTATACGGTTTTTGAAAACTCTAATAAGAATTTTACAAATTACACAAATAGGCAATTAAAATGGCATATTTATTTTTTTCCCCACACAATTACTTAATTTTTTATAAAATATAAAATTTGACTATGAATTAAAAGTTTGGTAAAGTGAACCATAGATTTAAAAAAATTAACTTTTATTACAAAAATTAATTTTTTTGAACAAATTTTTAATTTATGAGTAATAATACTTACCACTGCTCGTGCTATACGCTTTAGATAATACAACCTTTTTAGCCAATTTCCAGAATTTCAAAAAAACAAAAAAAAAATCAAAACAGGTTGTTTTAAATAATACTAAAACATCATCCTGTATAATATTTGTTTGTCAAAAAGGAGATAAACAAATAAATCTAAATTAAACAAAAACAAAAAGAAATATTTTTGCATCACTACCTTCTCATGTATTAATACTATGTATGTGTATAAAAATGATAATTTGACATTTTCGTTGTTTGAGTACATAATTTGACTATTCGTTCCATTGTTATTATTTATTTGTGTTTCTTACACTATTTGTACTTTTTTGCATTATCATATTTTACAAAATATTTTGCCGAATCTACTTGCCAATGTAGCCGCCCGAGGTATGTACTTTATGCACGATGAGACATCAGCACATTTCTCAGTTGCTGTTCAGTTCATGTAACTTATGGAAATAGGTGGATAGGGCGCGGAGGGCCTCATGCATGACCAACTACATCACCTGATTTTAACCCTAAAAGGGTTTTATTATTTACAACGTATAGCACAAGCTTTGGAAGTATTAATACATATGTATAAATTAAATATATGTTCAAAAAAAATAGATTTTGCAAGAAAAGCTATTTTTTAAATCTATGGTTCACTTCACCAAACTTTTAATTCATAGTCAAATTTGATTTTTTTTATTTTTTTATAAAAAATTAAGTAATCGTGTGGGGAAAAAATAAATATGCCATTTTAATTGCCTATTTGTCTAATTTGTAAAATTCTTATTAGAGGTTTCAAAAACCATATACAGGGTGAAATTTTTTCTAAGACCGAAAATATTTTTAATTAAACATACATTGTTTTGTCCAAAAGCATCCTGATTTTTTTTTATTAAAATTGAGGTCAGGAAAAATTTTTTAATTTTTCAAAAAAATTTTAGGTTATGTAGATAATTTTTGGCTAGCTGCGAAATAATTTTTTTTAGTGTATTTTTTTCCACTCTTTTGAATGGCGAAGATAGATTTGCCAGTTTCTCGCCGGAAATTCCTCAAAATTCGAAAAAATCTATTTTTTAGTGTGTCCCCCTCATATTTTCAGCGTTTACTGAGCGATCCTTTGATTTAAAAAATCCGAAAATATTTTGAATTAAACACACATTATTTTTTCCAAAAGCATCCTGATTTTTTAATTTTTTTATATTAAAATTGAGCTCAGGAAAAATTTTTGAATTTTTCAAAAAATTTTTAGGTTATGTAGATAATTTTTGGCTAGCTGCGAAATATTTTTTTAGTGTATTTTTTTCCACTCTTTTGAATGACGAAGATAGACTTGCCAGTTTCTCGCCGGAAATTCCTCAAAATTCGAAAAAACCCATTTTTTAGTGTGTCCCCCTCATATTTTCAGCGTTTACTGAGCGATCCTTTGATTTAAAAAATCCGAAAATATTTTGAATGAAACATACATTGTTTTGTCCAAAAGCATCCTGATTTTTTCATTTTTTTTTGATTAAAATTGAGCTCAGGAAAAATTTTTGAATTTTTCAAAAATTTTTTAGGTTATGTAGATAATTTTTGGCTAGCTGCGAAATAATTTTTTTTAGTGTATTTTTTCCACTCTTTTGAATGGCGAAGATAGATTTGCCAGTTTCTCGCCGGAAATTCCTAAAAATTCGAAAAAACCCATTTTTTAGTGTCCCCCCTCATATTTTTAGCATTTACTGAACGATCCTTTGCTTTAAAAAATCTGAAAAAAAAATTGAACATACATTGTTACGCCCAAAAAATACTGATTTTTTCAGTTTTTTTGGAAAAATTAAGCCCAGGAATATTTTTTGAATTTTTCAAAAAAATTTAGGTTAGTAAAAGTTAGTTAGTAAAAGTTTAGGTATGTAAGTAATTTTTGGCAAACTTCGAAATAATTATAATTTTCGTAAATTTTTTTTTTCATTCTTTTGAATGACGCGGCTAGATTTGCCATTTTCTCTCTGGAACTTCCCTACAATTCTAAAAATTAAAAAAAAAACTGTATTGATGTCTTCCCCTCCTCACATTTTTAGCACATAAACTGCATGTCAATAAATAACTATTTTTGATATTTTGTTTGTTATGTCTATTGATATGATCAGGTTTGCCATTTTCAGACCAAAACCTGCTCAAAATACAACAAACGCTCTTTTTGATATTAATTAAATTAATGCGTGACAATAACGATTTTTGCTCCGCCCTTTATTCGAGTGGTGATTATCATGTACATATTATAATTTATGGATCAAATTAATAAATATATATTTATTTTCATATTGAACCTTTTTTGTTTCAATTTTTTTTAATAATAATGAAATATATAATTACAAAATTACAACCTAGTAAACTATATGCTCTAATTTACATTAAAATATTAGTTTGAGTCTTCGTCACTATGTATCTTCGTTTATCCAGTTCTAATACCAACTGGATCATCCATTACTTTTCTCATAATAGTTGTGTCGGTTTTGGTAATTATTTTTACATTTTTGACGACGTAAATATGTCATCAAAAACCAAAAAACGTTCATCATTGAAAAGCTTTTTTACATAAACTGAAGTGTGGTTGATTATTAAATCATCCATTTAATACATAGCATTCTAGAGAGATATTCCGCAGATATTGGTTATTATTATGTCTATTTAAATTACGAACCAGCCTTACACCTAAAGGTAGAAAGGCTTAGGACTAAGTAAGTAAATTACGAACTGGATCATCAAATAATCGTATTTCATCTGTTTTCCTATTAAAAAATGAAATAAAAGTTTCAGATTTTTGTCATCGGTTATTAACTCGTTTGAAAAAATGATGTTTTACCAAAATATTTTGGTGTAAAAAGTATTAAAAGAGTCACGTATAAATTAGATTATGTGCTTAAAATATGGGAGAACATATCAAAAAAGAACTTTTGTTGTATTTTGAGCATGTTTTGGTTTGAAAACGGCAAACCTGATCATGTCAGACAAACAAAATAGCAAAAATCGTTGTTTATTGATATGCAGTTTATGGGCTCAAAAATGGGGAGGGGAGACACCAAAAAAGTGTTTTTTTATTTTTCGAATTGTGAGGAAGTTGCGGAGAGAAAATCGCAAATCTAACCTCGCCATTCAAAAAAACAAAAAAAAAATTCACGTAAATATAATTATATCGAAATTTTCCAAAAATTACTTATATACCTAACCTAACTTTTTTTTTGAAAATTTCAAAAATTTCCCTTGGCTCAATTTTAATCAAAAAAATCTGAAAAAATCAGGATGCTTTTGGGCAAAACAATGTACGTTCAATTTTATTCGGATTTTTTAAAGCAAAGGATCGCTCAGTAAACGCTAAAAATATGAGGGGGGCACTAAAAAATGAGTTTTTTCGAATTTTGAGGAATTTCCGGCGAGAAAATGGCAAATCTATCTTCGCCGTTCAAAAGAGTGGAAAAAATAGACTAAAAAAATTATTTCGCAGCTAGCCAAAAATTATCTACATAACCTAAAAATTTTTTGAAAAATTTAAAAAGTTTTTCTGGGCTCAATTTTAATCAAAAAAATCTGAAAAAATCAGGATGCTTCTGGGCAAAACAATGTATGTTCAATTCAAAATATTTTCGGATTTTTTAAATCAAGGGATCGCTCAGTAAACGCTAAAAATATGAGGGGGGGACACTAAAAAATGGGTTTTTTCGAATTTTGAGGAAGTTCCGGCGAGAAACTGGCAAATCTATCTTCGCCACTCAAAAGAGTGAAAAAAATACACTAAAAAAAATTATTTCGCAGCTAGCCAAAAATTATCTACATAACCTACAAATTCTTTGAATAATTCAAAAATTTAAATTTTTCCTGAGCTCAATTTTAATCAAAAAATCTGAAAAAGTCAGGAATATTTTGGGCAAAACAATTTATGTTTAATTCAAAATATTTTCGGATTTTTTAAATCAAAAGATCGCTCAGCAAACGCTAAAAATATGAGAGGGGGGCACAAAATGGGTTTTTTCGAATTTCGAGGAATTTTCGGCGAGAAAATGGCAAATCTATCTTCGCCATTCAAAAGAGTGGAAAAAATACACTAAAAAAAATATTTCGCAGCTAGCCAAAAATTATCTACATAACCTAAAAATTTTTTGAATAATTCAAAAATTTTTCCTGAGCTCAATTTTAGTCAAAAAAATCAGGATGCTTTTCGACAAAACAATGTATGTTTAATTCAAAATATTTTCGGATTTTTAAATCAAAGGATCGCTCAGTAAACGCTAAAAATATGAGGGGGGGGGGACACAAAATGGGTTTTTTCGAATTTCGAGGAATTTCCGGCGAGAAAATGGCAAATCTATCTTCGTCATTCAAAAGAGTGGAAAAAAATACACTAAAAAAATTATTTCGCAGCTAGCCAAAAATTATCTACATAACCTAAAATTTTTTTGAATAATTCAAAAATTTTTCCTGAGCTCAATTTTAGTCAAAAAAATCAGGATGCTTTTGGACAAAACAATGTATGTTTAATTCAAAATATTTTCGGATTTTTTAAATCGAAGGATCGCTCAGTAAACGCTAAAAATATGAGGGAGGGACACAAAATGGGTGTTTTCGAATTTCGAGGAATTTCCGGCGAGAAAATGGCAAATCTATCTTCGCCATTCAAAAGAGTGGAAAAAAATACACTAAAAAAATTATTTCGCAGCTAGCCAAAAATTATCTACATAACCTAAAAAATTTTTGAATAATTCAAAAAAAAAATTCAATTTTTTCCTGAGCTCAATTTTAGTCAAAAAAATCAGGATGCTTTTGGACAAAACAATGTATGTTTAATTCAAAATATTTTCGGATTTTTTAAATCAAAGGATCGCTAAGTAAACGCTAAAAATATGAGTGGGACACACTAAAAAATGGGTTTTTTCGAATTTTGAGGAATTTCCGGCGAGAAAATGGCAAATCTATCTTCGCCGTTCAAAAGGGTGGAAAAATACATTAAAAAAAAATTATTTCGCAGCTAGTCAAAAATTATCTACATTACCTAAAAAATTTTTGAAAAATTCAAAAATTTTTCCTGAGCTCAATTTTGATCCGAAAAATCTGAAAAAAATCAGTATGTTTTTAGTCATAAAAATCTATATTCACAAATATTTTTTCACAGTTTTTAAAGCAAAGGTTCGCTCAAAAAAAAATTTTTTTCGAAAAAACACATTTTTTCCGATAGGGGACACCTGGGGCCACGTAGGGAGCTAAAATTTTGGTTAGGGAGGTTTTTAGGTATGTACTTTCGATTGCCCTATACTTTATTAGAGTTTTTAAAAACCTTATACAGGGTGAAATTTTTTGTAAGACCAAAACGAACTAATTTTTTAAAGCCGGACCTGATTTTTCTCTAGTTTGAAAATAAGAGACACATCGATCTTACCGTTCTTACCCTGTATATGAAAAAATGTTTGTCCGACAGATATAATGCGCAGTTTAATAAGTCCGACACGTAGAACATGTCAAATGACACGATTAATGTTGGTGGTAAATAGCAGTCTGATTTTTGCATGAAAGTTAATGAAACGGTAAAAAATCGATTGGAAGTTCTGTCCGACAAAATACATGGCACGTTTTCGTAGTCTGACATTTGAAACCTGTAACCAGTTCCACAATTAAAATTTACCCCGTTCCAGTGTTCCCGTACATCAAAGTTTGTCCGACTAGACCCCGTTAAGCTATTAACAAATTTTCAGCTTGCTATTAATAAACTTTTTTTGGAACGCAGGATCCAGGCCTATAATTAATTGATTGAACCAGCAATCACTATATTTTCACTATGTCAGGCTGACCTCGTCTAGTTGAACCTGTAGATTGCAGACTAGTTCAGTTGAACGGGGTTTGGAACGTTGAACGGGGTTTAGAAAGTAAGAGTGAGAGTGTAGTGTTTTGAGTCTTGAGAATCTTGAGCTGATATGAATAACTTTTTAATAATTATTTACTATTATAAACGTTTCAGCCTCCTACAACTAATTCCCTTCCAGAAAAAGTGTAACAAAATTGTAGACTGTGAAGATGGAAGTGATGAGTCTCACTGCAAATGTGTTGATTATGTTAGATCACACAATCCAAAAGCCGTTTGTGATGGTATAACTGATTGTCACGACTTATCTGATGAGCAATGTGGTAAGTAGTGTAATCCCTTATAGAGTAGATTACTACGATAAGTGTTGTATATAAATATAGTATATAGACCATTAAAAGCTAAACCAGTAGAATTACGGATAAAGAAGTACTAGAAATAATTAACATACGTCCTCATCTGGTTAATACACTCAAAATTAGAAAGACGTCATATCTAGGACACATAATGTGCCATAGGGAATTTGAGGAGCTCCAGGTAAGATTAGAAGGCAAAATCGAAGGTAAAAGGGGTATAGGAAGAAAATAAATCCTGGCTTTGAAACATCAGAGATTGGACCCACACAACACGGAATGACTTAATTCATCAAGACCAAAACAGAGAGAAATTTACCACTATTTTTGGTGCCGAATTTAGATTTCTCGTCCCAAAAAACCCCCGCTTACCAAATTGCGTGTTATTATAACATGCCTGTTAGGAAATATTTAAGAATAAATAAAATAAAAGTTTAACTTTGACACCCTATATTTCGGTTATAATCAACTTTTGTACTAAGGTAAGTTAGCTTAAATCGACCTATTATAACCTCAGGAATCTGAGGTTAAGCTATGGCTCATTCTTTACCAAACACCCTGTATGTTAGCTCTTCTTCGTCAAATGGTAAATATTGTAGATTCAAAGTCAAACGACGGGGAAAATATGCATTTTTCGAGGATAACTTGTTCAAACTAATTTAAAGTATTTAAAAATATCTATCTCCAGAAATAAAAAAAGTCTATAGCTTAAAAATTAAGTGACTTTTAATGAAAAGAATGTCAGTCCCTATTTTTTTCAGCGAAAAAGTGATCGGAAGCAACCTCCTAATCACCACCCTAATTAAAATTAGTCATTGACCTTATTTGGTCTTCTTTATTTATGTATTATTAATAGGTTCTAGAAGTTTGACCGGCTTGAAATGATTAGTTTTTAAAAAAATTGAGTTAATAGCGAATAATACATTTTTGTAGTTTGGGAAAAATGGCCTTTTCTTCAGAATGGAAAGATAAGCATCAGAGATACGAAAAAATGTTTAAATATGTAATTGTAGCTTATTTAATTCCTAAGAACCTGGTTTCCAAAAAAATTTTCTACAGGGAGAAATAAGTGAGCTATTGCCAATTAAAACTTGTAATAATATGCAAAAACCATCTTTACCAACCCTTTCAAAGTCGCCTGTTTTTGCGACTGAGGATTTTAAAAAGATTTAATATTAATAGGCTTACAAACCTACAAAATTCATTTTTATCAAACTTTATAGGATGAAAAATAAAAAAGTTACGGTTAAAAAATCAATATTATATTTTTTTGAAAAAAAAAAGGAGAAATCCAATTGGAAGCATAATAATGTACGTTGGGGGTGGTTTTAGCCATTGGCTTTATTTATTCTTCTTTATTTGTATATTATTAATAGATTCTGGAAGTTTGACTGTCTTAGAATAATTAGTTTTTAAAAAACTGGAATTAAAAGCGAATAGCGAATTTTTGTAGTTTGGTAAAGAATGCCATTTTCTTCAGAATAGAAAGATTAGCATCAGAGATACGAAAAAATGTTTAAATATGAAATTATACGTTATTTAATTCTCAAAAACATGGTTTGAAAAAATTTTTTACGGCAAAAATTGAGTGAGTCCTAAATTATTATATCGAGAAACATTGATTTTTTCGATATAACACTAACTCTTTCGATAGCGAATAAATTGAAAACTATTAATTTTATCAAACAAATATATAGAACATTTTTTGCTTAGAATAAATGTATTTATCAACTTTTGCTGTCAAAATATAATAAAAAATTTCCGCCCCCGAGATGGGGTGGCAACCACCCCCATGGTAAAAGCGCTTTTTGGCTTCATACAGATTTTGATCCTTGGAGCAACCACTACTTATTCTCACATTTCCGATCCCTTCTGTAAAAATTGCGAGGTGAAATACTATTAGCCAAGGTATACTAATGGTTTCTAAATACTTCATCATCAACCTGTATGCGTCCACTGCTGGACATATTCTCTACTTTTCTGTACTACTTTTCTACAGTGGTGGACCTACACATTCGCCTTGGTAGGAGGTGGGACTTGCCTTAGGGGAAGGGGAACTTTCCTTGGGGGAAGGGGAACTACATAAACTACATAAAATTTCGACAAAATACTTCTTCTTCTTCTTTGAGTACCGGGCCCATGCGTAACTTCCAATCAATTCCAAGCCAGTCCATTGACCAACTACACAAAATCTTTAATTTACGGGGGGAAATCACACACCCTCCCTCCCAGGGGTAGGGGGAATTATCCAATTCCGTCATTGATTTTATAAAATCGTAATATTTAAATAAAATCTCATCCTTTTTTCTTTTTTACAGTAATATGTCTGGAAACTGAATATTACTGCCGTCTTAGTCAAAAATGCATAAACATTACACAACGCTGTGACGGCAAAGCAGATTGTTCCAAAGGAGAAGATGAATGGGATTGTGGTAAGGAATTTTATAATAAGTTATTAATGACAATTGTTACTTTTTTAAAATACGTACTGTTAAGCTAAACTGAATTTTATATATTTTTCAGTTAAAATTAAATTTAAAAGCCATTATTTTTTCCTAATATTTTAATATTTTTCAGACGCTCTTTTCTTGTGACATTTTAATATTATGTACTTACTATCTTTAATGGAAATTAACCAAAATTTCAAACTTTCTATCATTTCACATGATATGCAGGGCCGCGCCGTCTACGTGTGCAATGTGGGCGGCGCACACAAGCGGCAGCGATTAAGGGGCGCCACTAGAGTTGCTACAAAAATTTTACGAGACGATTTTTAAAAAATTGCATATTTTTTGGGCGCCATTAAATGTTTTGCACACATGCTCTACCACGTGCAGGCACGGCACTGATGATATGCACTGTTAAATCGTTTAAAAAAAAGGTTTTAATTTTTTGGTGTTTGTTTTGTTCCTTGCAGTGCCCTGTGTAAACAAATACCACCTCTTTTAAAATAAATCCTTGGACCAAGAATAAGTTTTGCACAGAAATAAAACAAATTCTTTTAATTTCTCGGTGATTACACATATCACTGCCAACTACAAGAATAAATCATTGTCAGGAGTTAATCTGCGGCCATTCATACGGGCAACTGAAAGGAAAAATTACCGAAAGATTACATTGTAAAATTACTCAAACAGAAAGTGATGGAGCAAGAATTTATGGTTCGATTATATTGTCAGACATGTAGTTATTACGGTTGATATATTTGCAAGTTTGCAAGAAAAATTAATGTCGTTAATTTCTGTTACGGACGCAATTACAGGTTTTACCACATTTGACATTCGACTGTTAAACTGGTTCAAAAAGTTGAGTGATTTATTGGCAGTTTTCATTTGCGTAGAAAATTTTTTTGTAATTTATTACTTTGGCAACATTTTATTCTGCCCAAGGTGACCAATATTTCCATTTTTTTTATATAACTTCCTTTATTTATTGCAATCTATTATCAATATAAAAATAAACTATACGTTTAAAAGAGATAGAAAAAATGACACAGTGGGAGCTACACCCAGTGGTGAGCACTCTTGTCTATTGTTTTCACCCAATTTTGAAAAAATGTGAAAACTTTGAATTATCTACGTCCGTCCGTCTGTCTGTCTGTCTGTCTGTCTGTCTGTGAACACAACTCCTCCGTCATTATACTAGGTAGAATGACAAATAAGGTGTCAAATGAAAGCTTATAATCCAAGAATGGTGCTAAAGGTGAGAAATTTGACCTAGGCTGTCTGTCCGTCCGACCGCGAATATACCTAACTCCTCCGTCATTATACCAGGTAGAATGACAAATGAGGTGTCAAATGAAAGCTTATAATCCAAGGATGGTATTAAAGGTGAAAAATTTGACCTAGGCTGTCTGTCCATCTGTCCGTCTGTCCGTCCGACCGCGAATATAACTCCTCCGTCATTATACCAGATAGAATGACAAGTGAGGTGTCAAATGAAAGCTTATAATCCAAGGATGGTACTAAAGGAGAGAAATTTGACCTAGGCTGTCTGTCCGTCTGTCCGTCCGACCGCGAAAATAACTCCTCCGTTACTATACCAGGTAGAGTGACAAATGAGGTGTCGAATGAAAGCTTATAACCCAAGGATGGTATGTAAGATAAGAAATTTGACATCGGACTTCTGATTTAAGAGTTGCAACAATGACTAAAAATGAGTAAAATTGTATATCAATCGACGCAAAGTTACACGAAGAGTTCAAATATCGACTTCCAGTTCTACTTTCGATTACTTTGGGTGAAAACCTTAGACTTACGAAGTCCAATTACTTATATTTAATTTACATTAACAAACTTCTGACTTTTGTACAAACGAGTAACTTCTATCTAGTTCCTAGCGATGGAGAGATTTATAGGATCCAATCTTTTTAATCTTCTAAGCAATAGTGGGGTCAAGACATCATTGGCGAGTGGATTTGCATGAGTTGATAGTCTCTTGAAATAACATAGTCTCTTGAAATAGCAAGAGGTAAAAGGATATTAAAGAAAATCTTCCAAGAAATAGAAAACGATGACAAAATGAGAGGACAGGATATAAATGAAAATTAAACAAAATACATATATGAACGTAAGCAAGAAAAAGATGACACAAATGAAAGAACTGACAATAGACGCACATAGCTTCGAAGAGGTTGAAATGTTCAAATATATATGTGATTATCAGTCAACAGAAGAAATGAAAGTGTAGATATGAAAAGAAGAATTCAAGAGAGAAAAATAAAAAATGTTTAGAGATAAGAAGATAAGCCCAAAATACAAAAATTAAAATCTACAAAACGACCATAAGACCGATAGTGGTACCTATATGCTTCAGAGACATTTACATTAACAGCAAGAGAAGAAGAGCAACTGAAAGTTTTTGATAGGAATATTAAGAGAAAAATACTAGAACCGAGGAGGGGAAAATAAGAGGATGCAAGACATTGCACAAATTACGAAATACAAGAATAGAAGGGTCAAAATAACATAGTTAGCGTAATAAAAGCCGAGAGAATTAGAAGATATGGACACATAATGAGAAGAGAGAAGAGCAATCCAATAAGAGTTATAACGGAATGGATACCACCAAGTAAAAGAATCAGAGGTAGACATAAACCGACGTGGGGACAACAAGATGAAGAAGGCTTAGAAGTATGGAATGGAGAAAAATAGTGGAAACTGCGAAGAAAACCTGCACAACGAAAAGGCAAAAAAGCGAGCACACTTCATCCATCCAATATCCAATCTGTTAAAAATGTCCCACCTTAACAGCATGCAGTGTTCGCGAAAATTCTGTAGTTTCGAGCAAACTTCCTTCTGCCAGGATTCCCATGATCCCGTTAACACAACTCCAACTCGGGAGGAGTTAATTAATCCTACATAATACACGAAAAACATCGTTTTCGTGTTTAAATTATACAGGAAAACACCACAAACTGTAAAACCAAACCCAGAATCTTTCTCCACACCAAAAAGGACCTTCCAGTGGAAACAGCTACAGCTTCCTCGGGAGCGTATAGCTTGTATATATTAATCTTCTATTTGATTTTCAATTTGATTTTTTTTATGAGGTCCTGCTATAACGTTAGAAACAGTCGTACCTCTGTAGTTTCCACGAATTTTGTAACTCATTTTTGGGACCAAGCAAAAACAAATCAAGTTCAAAACAGTTCTACTTTTCATTTAATTTTAATTTACTGAAGCAATATATTCAAGTAATGCTTTAAACATTTGGTATCTTATTTTGTGTTTTTTTAGTTGTTCTTACAAATGGAAAAACTATAAGCTGTGATTCGGATTCCCGTCCAGAACTGTCAATGTCTGGAATTATTTCCATCAACCACAACGGAATCTGGAAACCCTACTGCCTAAATACCACAAAAAAAGGAACCGACTATCGCCAGCAATGTTTGTAATATGTTGGGATTTGAAGAGTATACAACCTACAATAACATTTCAGTCCAGAATGTTCCTCTTATTGAGATTGCTATCAAAGCGTCAAGTAATATGGAAAAACTGCCAAGGATCGAAAAAGTAGAAAACGACACACAACCATTGAACAAATCCGCTGACGATATCGGAAATAGAACTTGTGGTGGATTGTTCGTGAGGTGCTCAAATGTTTCTCTAGATAGTTCAGTGCATAACGTTCATCCAGATAATGTGAGTGACGAGGTTGAACTTTATACGGCGCCTTGGAATGATAGAATACTATAAGAATGATAGAAATGACAATGCGAGATTTCCTAGCAACAATAGACACTGGAAGACGAAGAACAGAAATAATAAAATAAAAAATGGAGTAAGACCAGGAGATGCGCTCTCAGCGGTATTATTTATTCTATCACTAGACAAGATAATGAAAAAGCTGTCAAACGCAGGAACTATAAACAATAATGCAGTACACATTAAATGATATGGGAATGATATAACAATAGTAGCAACAGATAAAAGGGCATCAAAGAAAATCTTCCAAGAATTAGAAAACGAAGCCAAACTGAGTGGACTGGAATAAATGACAATAAAATAAAATACATTCGTAAGCAAGAAAAAGACGACACAAATGTCAAAACTGATAACCGTTGATGCATGCACACAGCATCGAAGAGGTTGAAACGTTTAAATATTTAGGAGTATTAGTCAATAGAAGAAATGAAAATGTAGATATAAAAAAAGTATTTGCGAGTGGAAATAAAGCGTTCTACAGAAATAAAAAAAAATGTTTAGAGATGGGACCAGGAAGATAAGTCGAAACACCAAAATTAAAATCTATAAAACAACCATACGACCAATAGTGGTACATCCTTCAGAGACCTTTACATTAACAGCAAGAGAAGAAGAGCAACTGAAAGTTTTTGAGAGGAAGATTAAGAGAAAAATATTGGAACGCAAAAGTGAAAACAAAGAAGATGTAAAACAATGGATGAATCACGAAATACAAGAATGGGTCGATCAAGACAACATAGTTAGGTTAATAAATGGGCCGTATATGAAATGCCTCCCGAAAAAGGGTTTCTTACCTGTCGCTAAAATCTTCACATATGAATTGCCTCCCAAGCTTTAAATAAATTACATGCTTCTAATCTTTATGTGAAGGTGAAACGTTGCCACATCTTCGTCCCTTTGTAAATTTTTGTCAAAATTGGTATTTTGTTATTTAATTTTCAACCTTTATATAATAAACATTATTCACACTAGGCGGTATTTATAAATTTCAACTAACTACTTATACATAATATACAATTAGTTTTATAACCATTATAATATATTTTATAATACCCATTATTTTTTGTTATTATAGTTATTAAGGTACCAAGGGTATTATAAGGATAATAACGCTTGAGGTCAATGGTGTATAGACCGAGGGCCTTCGGCCCGTGGTATATACGTTGACCGAAAGCGTTATTATTATAATACTTGTGGTGCCTTCAACGTTTAATGTCCGACTAAATTATTCTTTATATGCAAAAAATTTGCATGAATTTTGAATTAATTAGTTTTCAAATAAGTACATTTACCAGAAATAGTCGTAATGTAATTGTGGTAACCATAGTTTTACTTAGAGTTTTATTTATCAACTTGACAGTATTTAACTCGTTATTTAAATTTAATAGGCCCTAGGGCGTTATTTTTCAATAACACGCCCTTGGGCGTTACCACAATTACGTTACGACTAGTGCTGGTAAATGTACTTATTTTAAAACTAATTAATTCAAAATTCACTCAAATTTTTTGCATATAAAAAATAATTTAGTCGGACATTAAACGTTGAAGGCACCGCGGGTATTATAGATAATAACGCTTTCGGTCAGCGTATATCCCTCGGACCGAAGGCCCTCGGTATATACACCATTGACCTCAAGCGTTATTATCCTTATAATACCCTTGGTACCTTAATAACTATAACAGAAAATACAAAAACATAATAAGTACATATTTTATAGATTTATTAAAAATAACATCACAAAAAACTTATTTGGAAAATATTACAAAATGTGTCTAGAAATATAAAATTACAAAATATTTTTCCTAAATTTATATGATACTACTTTGACAAATTCTAATCTATTTATTTTACATTCTCTTAATTCTAAAATTTTTTCATTTAGAAAATTTATTTTTGCTTTACCTTCGGCAACATTTTTTTTTTGGTGTCGAAACAGAATTCATTTTAATATAGGTATTTATTTGAAATTTTAAAATTATATCAATAAAATTAGAGGGCAGTAGAAAGAAGAATTATACTTGGAATGAACACTCTCGCATGGGTTTGTGGTTCTTTGTAAGGATGAAGAGTGCTCAGCCCAAATATGTGGAGGAAATGTTGAATTTTCAGATAATATGTAATTATCAACAAGATAATCATAAAATTGGGTGACTCTTTCATCGACTGGTTTAATTTCTGCCAAATTTATAGCAAAAAAATCGCTAAGAACTTCAGGATATAAGAATGAAAGACCAAAAATATACATAAGAAAATGCGTAATTTCAGTTGAGTTAACACCTTTTTTCTGTTATTCTGGAGCTAATCCCAGTGCTTGAACCTTTCTATACCATGCCCGTCCCAAATGAAAACGACATCCATGAAGATCTGCTTCAGGAAATGCCATACGAGTACCATTATGAATGGAAATTTCAAAGTCTGAAGTTGTTACTTTAGAGGATAGAAGACAATTAATTGTAAAACATTCTTCTATGATATATTTAAAAGCGAGATAATATATGAAGACGACTTTTTATCTTGAAGTAAACAAAAGACAAGAGGAATATAATGCCCATTTTCAAGCCATGTATACTGTATACTAAACAATTGAGTGAAAGAACGAGGACAGTATTCAAAAGTTCCGTCAACATACCAATTGGAAACAGTCGAAAGAAAACGAAGATTTGAATAGCATGTTAATATAACAATATGATTATGTTTGTCATTTTTAATTATAAAATTTTCATTTCTATTTGTAATAATAGAAGATAAATCAAATGAAATTCAGATATATTTTTGGGAAGTTTAATTAAAGAATTAGTGGTTCTAGCATAATATAAATTTTGTCTCACCTTATTGATATCATTGATAGTAAATGTCTCTATATTTGTCTTCTTAAGTTCTTTACAGATGAGCTTCATTGGTTTTTCGCTGAGATCTTCCACGGCTGCTCTTTTTATTGGATTGCTTACGGCTTTTCTATTGTAAACTTCGGCAGACAACTTCTCGTGGTTATGATCTAATATTGATTAAATTATCGTATTTTCACATCCCTGTGTGTTCACAAATGCTTTGCAGGTTTTTTTAGTACATTAGTACATATTTAGTACATATTTAGTACAATATAAACAAACAATAAGATTGAGGTAAAAGTACCTATTCATGGAATCGTTAAGAAGAGATAAGAATCGGAATTGGAATTACCCAGAAATGCTGGCTATTAGATTGTCGGAAGTTTCTTTTCTAAAAAGAAATATGTCATACTGTGAAATATTTATGTTACCATATTTTATGTACATTTTAGTACCTATTTAAATTATGATTTGGCAACATTGTCTCTTTATACAGAGATTAAGTAGACAAAATATCAGCCTAAATGTTTAACAAACCGGAGGCATTTCGATTGTACCTGGGAGGCATTTCATGTATTAAAATATTTACCTGAAAAAGTGGGAGGCATTTCGATAACGCCGAATAAATGCACAGAAAATTAGATAGTATGGACAGATGGATACATAATGAGAAGAGCAGTCCGTTAAGAGTTATAACGGAATAAATACTACAAGGTAAAAGAACCAGAGGCAAACCTACACTGAGATAGAGACAAAAAGTGAAGGAAGACTTAAGGAGTACGTAAATTAGAAATAGGTATGAATATAAAGGACAATCAAAGAGGCAGAAGAATGGAAAAAGTAGTGGAAACAGCGAAATCACACCACAAACTGTAAAGCCAAAACCAGAATAGGATGTTTCCCCACACCAAAAAGGATCTTTAAGTGAAAACAGCTTCAGCTTCCTGGAGAACCTCTAGAAGATTACACGAAAACCATTTTTTTTCTGTAATGTTCTATTTCATTTCCAATTTTATTTTTTTATAAGGTCTTGGTATAAAACTAGAAACAGTAGTACCTCTGTAGTTTCCACGAATCTTTTTAACTCCTTTTGGGACCAAGCAAAAAGAAATCAAGTTCAAAACAGTTCTCCTACTTTTCATTTAATTATAATTTACTGAAGCAGTACTGCTTCATGCTTGCTGAAGCATTTGCTGGTGTCTTATTTTGTTTTCTTTTTTAGTTGCTCTCACAAATGGAAAAACTATAAGCTGTGATTCGGATTCTCGTCCAGAACTATCAATGTCTGGAATTATTTCTATTAACCACAACGGAATCTGGAAACCCTACTGCCTAAACACCACCAACAAAGAACCGACTATCGCCAGCAATGTTTGTAATATATTGGGATTTGAAGAGTATACAACTTACAATAACATTTCAGTCCAGAATGTTCCTCTTAGTGAGATTGCTATCAAAGCGTCAAGCAATGTAGAAAAACTGCCAAGGATCGATAAAGTAGAAAACGACACACAACCATTGAACAAATCCTCTGACGATATCAGAAATAAAACTTGTGGTGGATTGTTCGTGAGGTGCTCAAATGTTTCTCTAGATAGTTCAGTGCATAACGTTCATCCAGATAATGTGAGTGACGAGGTTGAACTTTATACGGCGCCGTGGAATGCCGTAATTTATTGTGATGGTATATATAGATGTATGGGTGCTATTCTAAATTCGCAATGGATCGTTACGTCTGTCAATTGCTTCAAGGGGATTATTGAGTAAGTTATTTTAGCGTTCTTTATTCGATTTATTTCGTTAAATATAGTGTCACCAGAGGCGGACACCTTAAAAAAGTTTTAAAATATGTTCTAAATTCTAAACGATTAATGATATAAAAGTCTTAAGTCTAGTGCTGGATTAACCATTAGGCAAAGTAGGCAGTTGCCTAGGGGCCTCGACCCCAAAGGGGCCTCGCAGCCCTCGCAGGGCCCAAAACGAAAACTATAAAATTGTTAAAATATAAAAATTTGCCAAATTTTTACCTTTACCCAACTAATCTAAACAATATGTTTCTGCGAGTTGTATCTGTTTTGAGTAATATTTTTATACCTAAACTGTTGAAAAACATTTCAGGTATTAATACCTGAAATAATTACCTATAATACCTTAATATACCGTAATAATTAATACCTTATAAATACAAGATTTTAGCAATAAATACCTACAATGGGGTAATGTCCATGATAAATTTATTTGAATTTGCACATTTGTCACGTACATTCTATGAAGTTTTATAATTCTATTGTATATACTAAAACTTAATATTATTGGCGTTGGGTGGTTTTATTTAAACATCGATGGTTCTTTCAATCTAATATTTATATCGAAGTCATCTTTTCTTAGTTTGGTTTCGTTCTTTGGAAGAGAATAATTGTTATCGTGTAGTTAGGTGCAATAGTTGATTTTATAA
This sequence comes from Diabrotica virgifera virgifera, assembly GCF_917563875.1. NCBI lineage: Eukaryota > Metazoa > Arthropoda > Insecta > Coleoptera > Chrysomelidae > Diabrotica > Diabrotica virgifera. Next base: position 230,006,279 of record NC_065447.1, read on the forward strand.
ATTTGCACTTCAGACTGATTAATATTTTATGCTAATAGCTCTTCATTTTAAAGCAGTGCCAGGGCACTTTTAAGTGATCACCAGACACCTTATTTTTTTACGTGTATTTATCTGTTGTGCTTGGTATAATATTGGAATTTAAGCATTTGTTTTGATCTCTACAATATGTAAACCAGGTAAGTTATTTTAAATAAAATGTATATAGTCTAGGGTAATACCTAAGGTTTTTTCCATGACACTTCAAGAGCAAGGACACTGAAGCGTTTTTTCGACAAGTAGTGCCTATAAGAGCAAATTGTAACTATTTCCTGCGTAGGATCTAGCGGCCATTTTTATTTATAAACAATTTATTGTCAAAAAACGGTATTTTTCCTTTTTTTCCAAATCAATTGAAAACAGTGAAACTTATGGGTTTTTAGTACAAACATCTTCGAGAGTATGGAAAAAGCATTAAAATAGATTATTACAAAGTTTGATACACTCAATTGATACTCAAAGTTTGATATACTAATAGATCATTACAAAGGTTAATATAATTGCGAAAAGGGTCAAAATTGCAAAAAAATAATTTCGCATAACTATTGTAAAAATGAATGTACAGCTTTAAAATTATTTTCAAATGAGGGTTCTTTGGTGCTTAATATGTGACAAAAATTTCAAAGCGATTCATTAAATTGTTAAAATTTTATTCAAATTGTTTATCCCAGAGAGCATTTTTTGCAATAACATGATGTTAGAAAAAAATGATGTTAGAACCAATCCACAATGAAAGAGCATGAGCTATATTTTCAACTTGGTTTGAAAAAAGTAAATAAAAAATGCATTTATTAGTAACAAATAATTATGCAAAAGTATCATCAATCTTTCCTTATAAACTTTTTATTTTTTTATAGAATAAATTATATATATTATTACATTTTTTTATCAATTACATATAAATAATATTACTTATTAGTTGTGCTTCTAAAACAGAGTAAAAAAAAAGATTTTTTTTTAAAAAGTTATTCAAAAAGTTTATAAGGAAAAATTGACGATACTTTTGTATAATTATTTATTACTAATAAATGCATTTTTTATTCACTGTTTTTAAACCAATTTGAAAGTCTAGCTCATGCTCTTTCATTTGACACCTGTAAAATTTTTATCACCTATTAAGCACCAAAGAACCCTTATTTGACAAAAATTTTAAAGCTGTACACTAGCTTTTATAATAGTTATTGTGAAATTAATTTTTTTGCAATTTCGACTTTTTTCGCAATTATATTAACATAAATGAGCATATCAAACTTTGTAATACGCCATTTTAAAGCTTTATTCCATACTATCGAAGATGTTTATATTAGAAAAACCATATTTTCTATTGATTTGAAAAAAAAGTAAAAAAGGCCGTTTCTTGACACTAAATTGTTTATAACTAAAAATGGCCGCCAGACCCTACGCAGGAAATAGTTACAATTTGTTCTTATAGGTATTACCTGTCGAAAAAACGCTTAAGTACCTTGGATGTTGAAGTGTCACGAACAGGGTATATTTTTGTCTTATTACTCTGGCCTAATATACAATCCCTGTAACGCTTATTACACACGTTGAGTTTGGACGGTCGATTTTTATATCGACCTTCCAAATTCATATAGTGAACCACATGTGAGAAGAGGACATTGCACATACGCCGAACGGTGATCGACGGTCGTGCGTGTGTGTAATGTCCCATTCTCACATGTGGTTCACTATAGACTATAGGAATTAGGAAGGCCGATATAAAATCGACCATCCAAAATCGGTGTATGTATGTAATTAGCGTAAGTCAGACTATTAACGGTTGTGCGTTACTTCGTCAGAGGAATCAGTGGTTGCACTAAGATCCCGCAGGCCCCCCGTAAGGTTGTTCACCAGGCCCCCCCATAATACTGCACGATCACCATCATAAATGGTTGTAGGCTTAAATGATGCCCGAAATAAAAAAAATAATATACGTTATTATAAAAAAGGGTTCAAGGCAGGTTTTGTTTATATTCGATTCAGAGTTGGACTACCATCTCCATATAGTAACTATTTCAGCATCCTTATGCATCATCAGTGAAGATTATGCAGTCACAACTCTGAAGGGAATACAAACATTCTGCCTCTTTTAAAGCAAACCATCGCGATGCGATGAATATACGTTATTCTTTAAAGAAAGGTCAAACATCTATTGAGGTATCTGACACAATTATTTCATAAGACGTCACAATATTATCTAATTAAAGAAAATTTAATCAAAATAATTTATAGTCAATCTCAAAATTAAATGCATTGTTACCCAGTTAACAAAAGATGTATACACTCAATGGATTTAACCAATTTTCGCTATAAAAAAATGGAAAAAATTTTAGTAGGCCGTAATAGCAATAACAATATTTTTATTCCTGTTATACATCAGCAGTCACTGAAGGTAAAAAACAACCATTACCTCCGATTTCGTAGAACCTCTGTCGATTTTCATTCAAATTGATGAGTAGTTAGAGGATAGAGGATACGCCAAGAAACGAGAGTAAAATTTTACCCTGGGGGTTGAAAATTATATTATTAAAAATAACATTTGTTATATAAAGTTAACAATTAAAATCTTTGATCTTTAGTAACTCAAAAAGCATTGATTTATTTTGATGACTTGATATAACATATTTTTTGCGAAAAATTTATCCCTCTGTCCATTTATGAGGTTATTTTTAATAAACCCCTAATAATTTTCACCCCTTGAAAAGGGGTGGCAACCGCCTCTGTTTATATGATCAGATCTGTAAGTTTCATATATTCAAAGTGCTTATTTTTTAAACAAATTGGTTTTAAAGTAGAATTTTTAATTTTGAAAAAACAGCCGGTTGATCAGTCCTTCTCCCTTCGAATAATCTGTTTCTTCCTGTTGCTTAGTCTATGCTCTTGTAGACACCAATATACTTCTTGCTTTCTTGCTGTGTCCTCTTGTTGTATCGTTTGTTGGATTTCTTCGTTATTATATTTTCTCAAATCTTTTCTGATTGCTTTGTTTACTTCTTGGTTTATCTTCCTTATTTCTTCCTTACTTGTGTTCATTTCATATTCTCTTTTATAGCTTTTATCTGTTTCATTAGGATAGTAGTAGTTCATGTACCTTTCTTTTATGTTCATTATTAGCTTTAAAAATTTTCTAACTTTAAAATCTGCGAATCTGTCACCTTGTTCAAAGGTCTAATACAGAATTTATAACATTCTTCTAGTGGATCATCTGGGACTTTCTTATGGAAAAGATGTTCAGGAATATGACAAGCTCACATTATTAAAAATATATATTTTTTTATTTTGTAAAGAATCCTTATGTCACAACCTGTGGGAAGTAGAAAGAGGAGTAGACCAAAACTCAGATGGAAGGATGGTGTAGCTGAGAATGGGAGAAAAATAGGCTCAGCAAATTGGCAACAGTTGACAATAATTGATAGAACTGACTGGCGTAATAGACTTGGGAAGGTCGAGGCTCTTTCATAGGGCTGTAGCACCATTGATGATGATGATGGTGATTTTTTTATTATATATAGCGACTGTTTTACAGCATCATAGGCCGTTTATCGCAATTCGAACGCCATTGTTTTCTGTTTTGCCATGATTATATTTCTATATTTCTTCTGTTAATCTTCTTTTTGGGATCCATTTCCAGGTTTTAATCGGTGATCTCTCATCATTCACTCTTCTCATGTGTCCGTACCAGGAAAGTTGTTTTCTCTCTATCGTATCCGTTACTGTTGTCTCTTCCTTCATCATTTCTTTTATTCTATCTGTTCTTACATGATCGTGTAATGTTAATATACAGCATCTTCGTCAAAAATTGTTCTCTGCTGCCCAAGTAGCAATTTTTCGACACATTGGTTGTCAGTACAAACAAATGCACTGTAAATAACGTTGCCCGAGAGCATTTTCAGTTGTTTCGGCCAACGTCCCCTATCCCGACTGACATTACGATGTTACAACTTTAAGTAATACCTTTAGTTATACGGGCAACTAATTTATTACCATTGTGACAACTACATATCACAGTTCAGTTTTTTCAACAATCGCAACGACTTAAAAACGTTATAATGCTAAACTAATTTACGCCCTGGCCGACTCTGAAGTTGTCTGTCACGACCCTAGGTGTTGTTCTAGGTGTGTGACACCTTTGCGGCAACTTCAGAAGGAGAAAAAGAATTTACTTTATAACCTTATTTTTTTCTTATTATTATGTTTTATTTTGCTGGAATTTTTCGATTTATTTAACAACCTGTTTGTTTGTTTTTTTAATAGCTGGTTTCCATTCCATTGTCCAGTGTTTTATCAGTAGATTTGATAACCTTAATCTTTCAATCTTTGTATCAGCTTTGCTAGACGGGGTTGCCAGGTCAGTTTTTACTGTTTCAGTAGTTTTGCTTTCACAAAATCAGTAGATTCTTTTTAGGCCATGTAAATACATATACAGTAAATACTTACACAGTAATCTGCATATCCGTCTTAACTGTCCCAAGAGGAATTCCAAAAAACTGGAAACCTAATTATTCCAAAACAACAACTGGTAATTACCATTTTTTAGCTAAAATCTACTAAATCAAAAACTAAAATATACTTAAGGATTTTTGGGATATATTTGGGATTTTTGATAATAAAAACAACAGCTAACTTAGGGGATAGGCGCAAAATGTCGCCCGTTAAAATGTTCAATGTATTTTAAATGTTTTCATTTTTTACGAATCCTGAGAAAACTAGTAAGTATTTTGAAAAATTTAAACGCAGAAAGAAAGATTACGTTATTCCGAGGACCGAAAGTCCCTGAAAACTTCTATAATGTTTATTTTAATAAGTTACAGGGGTGAAAAAAAGACAAAATGTAAAAAAAAGACAAAATGTACTGTCATTTTAATTCCAAATATCTCATTCAAAAGAAACGTTTTGGTTTTTCTAAATAATGCAGTCTTTCATTCTGCGTTTAAATTTTTCAAAAATACTTATTATAGTTTCCTCATAATTCGAAAAATATGAATAGGTACATTTAACAACTAGAATATTTTGTCATCCACTAATTTTAACAGCTGCATGTCTGGATCAAATTCTTCAAACAATTGTTTCGCATTTAATATTAGAAACACGTGAACACAACATTTTGTGTTTTGCAAAGTTACATATGTTTAGATATTTTAGTTTTCCATCGTTAGCTTCTAATAGGCTCACCGAATGCCAGAACTCTTCAATAACACCTGAAATACTGCTGGCACTGTTACTTGAAATCTGCAAGTTTGTTACACAAGAATCCAGTTTCATTTCTCTGTAATATTCATCATCTACGTCCTGAATCTTATTTTCGGTAATGACCTATTTATTCTGAATCTTATTTTCGGTCTTATTTTCGGATTGGGAAATTGTAACCAAATGTGTGAAAATTAATTTAGAAATGGGGTAAATACTATTAAAAAGCAAATTTTATTAGTCATAACAAAATGTTGAAATATACCAAAAATCTACTAAAAAATATTACCTACTAGAGTATTTTAAAAAAGATCAAAAATCTACCAAAAAAGTAGAAATCTCCTAAATGTGGCAACGCTGTTAAGGAGAATGCTACACTTTTGACACTGGTCACATGACCTCTCTGTCACCCAATAAGAGGGTGCGTTCTAAAATGGTTGGGATAGTCAGCGCGGCCGGGTTTGGTTGGCGATTGGACTTCTAAGTTGTCTTATCGGTCTAGGGTTGGTAATAAGGTATTTTTTTAGTAATATTGGTAATATTGTTTAATGCACCAGTTTGGTTTTACTTGAGATTTTTGGGATGTAAAGAAAATGAAAACACAGAATATAAAAAATGCAGGCATTTTCTGATACCTTTAAAAGCACCATCAATACATTAAATTTATACAGAACATCTTTAACATAAATTTTGACTTTTATATTAAAATTTGATTTTTTTTAATTTGCATATTTTTTGTCAAAAATGTCGTAAAAAAGTAGCGCGTGTGTTTTTTAAAAGTGAAATATCCATATTTGACGGTAATCTGAGATGCGTTTATAAATTTCAGATCAGGTAATTTTGTTATGTCCTTTATGTATTTATATAAATTTAAATACCTAATACGATGTCAAAATAGTTACCTTTTTGGTGTTCGCATTCACCATACAAGTGTTAAAAATATAGGTAAAAAAACATAACTAGTCTGACTCCTTGAGCAATCATTGCACGCGCAGGTTCTTTTAATAGTCGCTTCAGTTGTCTTATGCAACGCTTACGAAACGATGTTGCTTCATAGGAGGTTGCCTAGGCAACGTCAAGACAACTCAAAAATCGTCCACCAAATTAGTGCAGAATAGGGTCGTCTTCTAGACAATAACAACGTTGTAACAAAACGTTGCCACGCGGTAGACAACGTTGTCGCGTCGACAAATTGCTACTTGGGTGCGTTTATTCGGTTCTGCATTTTCTTATTTATTGTCCAGATTTCGGAGCCATATGTTGTTTTTTTGTACTTTCTCGTATATCTTTACTCCATAGTAATGAGTTTATCTGACTTGTGATGGCTCTTCCTCTACCTAATTTTTGTTGTATGTCTGTTTCGTCGTTTCCATCTTCCATCAATGTAACTCCCAGGTATTTATATTGTTTAGTGTTTTTTATTATTTTTCCCTCTAAGTCTAGGTCTTCGTCTGTGCAGCCTATTGTCATGTATTCTGTTTTATCTGTATTTATTTCCAGATTCCAATCTTTATGCTCCTCTACCAGTTTTCGAACCATATAAGCAGCGTCCTCTACATCCTCCGCTAGAACCACCTGATCGTCAGCAAATAACAAAGTATTCGGCTTTCCCTCTTCTATTCGTACTCCCATTTTTTTACATTTTCTGAACCATTTCTTCAGAGCCGTGTTTATACAAATTTTGAAGAGGGTAGGGGACAGGCAGCATCCCTGTCTTAAATCCTTGTTAACCATGATCCAAGGGTCTAAGACAGGCAGCATTCCTGTCTTAGACCCTTGATTTTTTTATTTTTAGGCTTAATTCTCACTACGTTGCTGTTCTACTTGGTAAAGGAAAAGGAACACTTCCTGTTAAAGGTCCTCATGAGCAAACATTAAGAATTGTCGAAAGTCAAAATATTCCGAGGACAGATATCGTTTTGCTTAGGACAGAAACGAGAATAGTATACAGCAGATATATTAAACATCTACGACTAAGCTTAAGGTATGGTTAAAAAATTATGTCATTCTACATACCTATACCTACATTCATATTACATATAGATATTAACTATATAATTCAATTATGTAATTTAGGGGTCATTTTAACTCGTTTGGTGGCTAGTTTCAGTTACTAGATGTATAAACGTTTTCACTGATTATGGTTCGATAGGACTGAAAACGTTCTCTACGAAGTAGTAGACTGAAAACGAGTCTTTATTAATCCATCTTGGACATTTTTTTTAATTTTAATAAAATTTTATACCATTTTAGATTTGCTAGATAAAAATAATATTCACATTACTGCATATAGAAATGTAGAAATACATGGGGTAAAAAATTGAAGAGAGGTTTCACAGGTCTCAGTAAAAATGCTCAGAGGTCTCATAAAATACGCCGGAGCAAGATGAAACTCAATTAACTTACTAATGAAGTAAAAACCTCACGTGTAGGTAGATGGTATATAATTTATTAAAAATTTTTTTCTAAAATGATCCAAAATGGATAAAATCACACAAACGTTTTCGGACCAATCAGTCCATCATCAGGTGGTAGAAACCTAAAATAAGCAAACCACTGCATTAAAAAAAGGCCAAGATGAAATTTTGACTGTCTGAAAGTTAGGAAAATTACAACATGTGGTTACTTACTTTAGATCCAAAGTAGTTGGAACTAGCTACATATTTAGGTCAAAAGACCTTAATATTATAATAATTATGCCATTTCGGCTACAAAAATGTCGACAATAAGTCGATGTCACAAGAAATTAAAATGCAGCGGTATTACAGAGTGGTCTTCATCTTGGCTTCAAACTGACAGACTGAAATATGACATTAAACGGATATTGACAAGACCTTCTAGGTAGGGAATTTTATGTGTATGTAGTTATATTGTATTTTAGAAATGCAAAAAATATTTTTACTTAACTGAATGAATTTAATTAGATATTAAATGAATGAGTGAGAATAAACAATTTAAATTAATAGTCACATAAAATTATTTATGATAATTTCATGACGGTGAAAGCGAAAATTTTGCCAACAAGGTAATGACGTCACTTGGTAAAAAAGAAGAACAAAATGAAAAATAAACTGAAGAAAAATAAAAATAAAAAGAAATTTATTAGATGATAAGTATGAGGTAAAAGAATTAGTGAATAAATCTGGAGTTTGGCTATTATGAAATGTAATTTAGTTAAAAATCATAGTGTAACAGTATAACTGGTTGTCTAAATTCAAGTAGATATAATTGGGTGAATAAAACAAAACTAAGTAAAATACTATGGTTTAACGGAATTGAGATTAAAGTACTAAATGGATGTATTATTTAAGTGAAAGTACTGTGAACTGTAAATAAAACAACGATAAGAGAAAGTTAATATGGTGTGAAGTAAATAATAATAAGATGCCAAATTATTGTATGAAATTATGTGAAAATAAAATTAAAATTAAAAATAAAATAAAAAAAAATATAGAGGGAATAAAGCGAGGGTGAAAATAAAGGTAGAAATGTTGCATTATAAAATAAAACAAAAATTGTAGGCCAACAATTTTTGTTTTATTTTATAATGCAACATTTCTACCTTTATTTTCACCCTCGCTTTATTCCCTCTATATATTTTTTTTATTTTATTTTTAATTTTAATTTTATTTTCACATAATTTCATACAATAATTTGGCATCTTATTATTATTTACTTCACACCATATTAACTTTCTCTTATCATTGTTTTATTTACAGTTCACAGTACTTTCACTTAAATAATACATCCATTTAGTACTTTAATCTCAATTCCGTTAAACCATAGTATTTTACTTAGTTTTGTGTTATTCACCCTATTATATCTACTTGAATTTAGACAACCAGTTATACTGTTACACTATGATTTTAAACTAAATTACATTTCATAATAGCCAAACTCCAGATTTATTCACTAATTCTTTTACCTCATACTTATCATCTAATAAATTTCTTTTTATTTTTATTTTTCTTCAGTTTATTTTTTCATTTTGTTCTTCTTTTTTACCAAGTGACGTCATTACCTTGTTGGCAAAATTTTCGCTTTCACCGTCATGAAATTATCATAAATAATTTTATGTGACTATTAATTTAAATTGTTTATTCTCACTCATTCATTTAATATCTAATTAAATTCATTCAGTTAAGTAAAAATATTTTTTGCATTTCTAAAATACAATATAACTACATACACATAAAATTCCCTACCTAGAAGGTCTTGTCAATATCCGTTTAATGTCATATTTCAGTCTGTCAGTTTGAAGCCAAAATGAAGACCACTCTGTAATACCGCTGCATTTTAATTTCTTGTGACATCGACTTATTGTCGACATTTTTGTAGCCGAAATGGCATAATTATTATAATATTAAGGTCTTTTGACCTAAATATGTAGCTAGTTCCAACTACTTTGGATCTAAAGTAAGTAACCACATGCTGTAATTTTCCTAACTTTCAGACAGTCAAAATTTCATCTTGACCTTTTTTTAATGCAGTGGTTTGCTTATTTTAGGTTTCTACCACCTGATGATGGACTGATTGGTCCGAAAACGTTTGTGTGATTTTATCCATTTTGGATCACTTTAGAAAAAAAAAATTTAATAAATTATAACATCTACCTACATGTGAGGTTTTTACTTCATTAGTAAGTTTTTTATTATGGTATACAGCCAATGAGAGGAATCTTTTCCTTTTTATTTTATTGAAACTCAATTACTCCAGATTCAGCGTAAAAAAGACTTCTCATGACATATTTCATATTTCTATCATTTTAGAGACTTACTTATAGATATATTCCGCTTTTATTACAGTGGAACCCCGATAAGTCGGCCTCCGATAACCCGGAAGTCCGGCTAACCCGGACCGATTTTCATCAGACAAAACAATTTTTTTTCCAGTTTGACCAAGTCAAACTGAAGTTTTTTACCAAGAACTGAAGAATACTGTATATACAACTGTAGGTAATTTAGATGTATTGTGCTTATGTATTTCATGTTTTCGCAATAATTATGGAGTTTACCTGTAAGTATACAATATTTTATCAATTTTTACCAAGTTCTTCGGCTAACCCGGATTTTCGATAACCCGAATCGGCCGTGGTCCCGATTAATGCGACTTATCGCGGTTCCGCTGTATTAGAATTCTATTAATTTCTCGTCAAAGAAATATAGGTGCAGATAAATACGTTTATACTTTTCTCTGGTCTTTTTTGCTTTTTTTTTTAATACATGTTTTACTTTTAAGGAGAGACGGTACTCGCAAAGAAAAATGTGTGGCTATCGGATTACATGAGGACAAAGCCAAATATGAATTCCTATGGCCCATCCAACAATGTGAGCCTGGTTTTCGGTGTTTCGAAACAAAATTGAAAACAGAATGCAAAGTAAGACATTAAAACGTTGTACAATTTAAATTCTAAATGATTTATTTATTTTAGGACTCACGGGCATGGAGCGGGACAATAGTTTGCGATTCGGGTAGTGGATGGTACCCCGCAGCAGTATATTTCGAGAAAGAAGGATTGTGTGGCTTGTCATCGGTTCAGAAATACACCAGTGTTCCCTATCACAAAAGAGAAATGAGAGTCCTCATGGGTGAGATCAAAATCAAATTTTCAAGTAACATATGGTTGGTACAGTATAAATACCGTTGCACGTCATTATCTACGTCAGAGATGTAAGCTGGCGTTGTTGCCAAATTACAAAAAATTCCTGAATTCATTTTAAATCAAATATACATATCACAGAAATATTACAGAACTGCAACAACATAAAATACAAAAAAACAAATTAATATTCAATGTAAATAAATAAAAACATTAGAAATAGAAAACAAGAATTAAGTAATAATATTTCGTTAAAGTAAATAATAAAAACAATAAATATAATAAGACAAATACTTATAGAAAATAATAAAAACAAATCAACTGTCAAATAAGTGTTACCAGTTTATGCCAAAATGTCACCTTCGTTCGATCACAGTTGTTGTTAAAGTTCATGGTATCATGTGATGTCACTTGCTATGACGCACGTGACGTGCAACGGTAGGTATACATAGCAAGTGTGGTCCGAACTCCACTGAAATCACTTGTCCGTTGTTGTCATGTAGTATATAATGTAAATATTGCTTAATATGACTGTACAGGGTTATTCACTATATTTTGACACCCCTGTAAACTGCTTTATTTACAGAATTAGAAAAAATGTAAAATACAAAAGTTATTTGATTTTTAAATTATGATTTTTTGACATATATATCGTACTAGTGACGTCATCCATTTGGGCGTGATGACGTAATCGACTATTTTTTTTAAATGGGAATAGGGGTCGAGTGATAGCTCATTTGAAAGGTTATTTAATTCCCTATTCAGTAATATAAACATTAACATGATTAATTATACAGGGTGTCCAAAAAAATTTTTGTTTCAATTAATTAATTGACACAAAAAGAAGAATGTATGTAATTTATTTAATTCAAAATACATTCTGCTGCTGTCAGAAAACAAAAATAAATGTTTATTGAACAAATAAACATTATTTTTCACTTAAATTCAATGTTCAAGCTGCCACCCATCGGCCTCTTGGCAGTTTGAACATTGAATTTAAGCAAAAATCAATGTTTATTTGTGCAATAAACTTTTATTTACGTTTTGTAACAGCAATAAAATGTATTTTAAATTAAATAAATTACATACATTCTTCTTTTTGTGTCAATTAATTTAATTCAAAAAAAGTTTTTTTGAACACCCTGTATAATTAATCATGTTAATGTTTATATTATCGAATAGGGAATTGAATAACCTTGCAAATGAGCTAGCACTCGACCCCTATTCCCATTTAAAAATATAGTCGATTACGTATCACGCCCAAATGGATGACGTCACTAGTACCATATATATGTCAAAAAATCATAATTTCAAAAATTTGAATAACTTTTGCATTTTACATTTTTTTCTAATTCTGTAAATAAAGCAGTTTACAGGGGTCAAAATATAGTGAATAACCCCGTACAACACTGATGTGACCAAGGAGGGACGAAACATCCGATTCATACTGTTTTGATATGTGGTATCATATTAATTATTTTTAGCTAAAAAAACAGCTACTAAGAGTATGAACCATGTTAGAGACTTGGGACTTTCGTGGCTATTATTTTGCGAATAAAATTGTTACCTATTTAATATCGTTTGCAAGCCTTGAAATAGATACGGTGCCGTCACATCGACCTTCCGGCTGTTAAAGAAAAGCTAACCATAATAATACATTAAACTCCCTCTATAACGACAACTGAAATTGCGTACTAATTACCTCGTTATAAGCGGATCTCGTTATATCAGACAACAATATTGTGCATACCACCACTACTGAAATGTTTTGATGCCTCCTACATAGTTTATTAGGTGTCGATGATCGACTTCAACAATGAAACTTGGCCATCGCAAATTGTAAATTTCCTACGATATTCAATATCGGTACAGATAAATAGGAAGGAAGTTACAGGCGGTGGAATTTATTACAGCACTGGCCTCGGTAAGCACACATATGTTGGGCATACCTCGTTATAAGCGAAACCTCGTAATACCTGTGTTCGTTACAGAGAGAGTCTGTAATATTCCTCAAGTGTAGTGTGCCTCAACATCTTGTACTATCACGAGCCGCCCTTGCCAGTAATAGTGAATTTTTCACTATTTTTTGTTAGTAATAGATGGCTCTTAGACTCTTAGGGTTAGGAGGTAAGTAATTGGTCAAGATTTTAGAAGAATCCAACAGTTGGAAAAAACGTAAAAAATTAATATGTTGGACCTCCACGATGTCTTCTGCACTCAAAAATACGTTTCGGCATTCTGCTAATGAGATGATCGCTTTGGAATGATGTTGTATGATGAATACCTTGGACGCAGAATTAGGTTTCTCATTTCGAGCTACTTGCAACTTGCAACCTGTGTCGAAATGCCACTAGAGTACTAGAGCATAAATGGAGTGATATTTTTCCTATAATATCCCAGATGTGTTCAATGGGTAAAAGACTGGGAGCTTTAGGGGGCCAAGGCAAAAATTTGACAAGACTAGATTAGCTTCAAAATTGGCCAACGTAATTCTGTCCGATGCCGGGGTAAAGGGGTAGGAAAATCAGTCCTCTGGGAAATGATTCATCCATGAATGGAAATTAGCAGTGTGGCAGATCGCCCATCATCGTCTCGCATTGTTCTGATTTTATTTATCCGAATCATTGTCATCATACATTATGTAGGTATGCAGAATGCAGACGTGTAATAATTAATGTAGCCATATTCGTACATTTTTATGCTGATGGACCATTGGATAGTCTTAATTTATTTATTGGCATATCGCTTATTCACACAAATTTTCTTAGTTATATAGTTTTAAAATAGTATTACAGTATGTTCACATGTTGGTAATAAGAATATGACGTCCATCATTTAATTTTTCTTTTCCACTATTGTTAATAATAATATGTACCTATAAATATTTTTTCAGACCAAGTCTCCCTTAACAGTGACGCACCTGATTGTGATGGATTTAGATGCGCATTGGGTGAATGTATAAACAAATCCAAGACATGCAACGGAATTCCTGATTGTCGAGGAGAAGAAGATGAAGATTGGACATTATGTTACGAAAATGAACACCTATGCCATCTAACGGGAGAATGTGGTAAGTCGTCGATTGTATATTGTATAGATATCTGCCTATTAGATAAATAGGGTCATATACGATTTGGTGCGTATGCGCTTTGGGTATATGGTAGTTAGCATTCGATGAGTTAACTTTCGATCAGTTGGGTATGACCTATAGTAAAAAGTAGAAAACTGTAATGTAATATTGTAGTATTCTATGATTTTAAAGACAGAATTGGAGCCAGATAGAGGGTGTTATTTTCGGAGGAAATTTAAATAAGTGGGCAAGAATTATTGGAAAATTACACTTAGCTTTATTTATGATTTTTATTATGTAATGATGAAGTTGAACTTGTAAGCAAGCGAAACGATTATTTTATGCCAAAATAATTACAAAAAAGGTACATATCCCATGGGTTCTATATTACATTTAGGTATAGATGGGTTGAATGCCTTTTAAGAACTTTTCTTCAATTTTCTCCCACAACTGAAAGTTTTCATTTAATTCATTTCTGCGTATCTACTTATGTGCATAATTACATTAACAAGCAATGACTAATACATCCATTCATCTATTCTTTCATTTTCACACACGTGACTAAGACTTGAACTCAAAACTCAAAAGCAATAACCAAACCTTTGTCATTGGGCGGACAGGCCACAGCAGCACTGTTTCAATTTGCTAAGCTTCAATCAAGCTTTTTTAAATTCATTTTACAAGAAAAAGAAGGATAGTTTATTGTTGAATTTAGATATTTATTATTTGTGTTATACAGTGATGATCGCTTCCTTTTCTTCTTCACGTGCCATATCAGAATTTTCCGACTTTGGCGATCACCATTGCGAAGGCTTCTCAATCTTCCGCAATATGGAATAATTGTCCTGCATTTGATATCTGAGGCCATACACGAATATTTTTTTAACCAAGAAACTTGTTTTCTTCTTACACCTCTACGCCCTTTATCCTCTATTTTGCCTTTAAGGATCAGTTGTAATATTTTATATCGATTTCCCCTCACTATAATGTACCAGATAAGTCATTTTCCGGCGTTTAACAGTCTTAGCAGTTCTCTATCTTTATTTACCCTTTTTAGTAGGTAGGTACATACTTCTTCATTAGTTTTCCTAGCTGTCCAAGGTATCTTCAGCATCCGTCTATGAATTCACATTTCCGATGCTTCAATTCTGTTCATGATCGATACTTTTAGCGTCCACACTTCTGTACCATACAAAAGTACAGCCACCATTCTTTGTTTTTTTTACGATAACAGTTTGACTCCAGTACAAATTTTTAATGACACCAATATCTTTGTCATCTGTTCCAATATTTTTCAGTATCTGCATTAATTTTACATGCTGTACCTTATCGAATGCCTTTTCGAAGTCCTCGCAACATGCAAATACATCCTTTTTTTGGTCACGGTATTTTTGTAATAGGATGTTTAGCGCAAAAAGTGCCTCCCTGGTTCCCATAACCAGGTAAAATTCCCAATGCGATACAAAGTAAAGTATTTTTAAATTGAAGAGTCTCAGATGCAGAATTCACCATTATAATATAATTAAAATGGTAAATAGTTATTTAAATCTGAGACTTTTCGTGTTGAAAGTTCTTTCTGGTACATCCTTAATCTGCGACTTTAACAATTTATAAGACCGCAGACGGTCATTCAATCACATTCTGTTTTCATTCGCCTAGGAAAAGGACAGAAGAGGAACTTTCCAGTACTCAAATCTGAGTAAAGATAGAAAAGTAAAAGATGGTTTTGCTTGTTTTTTATTCAGAGGGATGCACAATCGCCGGACAGCTGTTTTCACCGTTTCAGGCTTTTTCAACAGCGCTAGCGTGCATATTTAAAATATTTAGCGTGCAAAAATATTTTTCTATTCTAGCATATTTTCAACTTTCTATTTATTTTGTAGAATGTGGTCGGACAGAGCTAAAATGCAAAAACAAGAAATGTATTCCAAAGAGCCAGTTCTGCGATAGAAAAGATGATTGTGGAGACTTCAGCGATGAACCAGATGTTTGTGACTGTCGCTCATATTTGCAACTAACAAGCCCAGACAAACTTTGCGATGGCGTAGTCCATTGTGAAGACAGAAGTGATGAAGATCCAAAAATCTGCCCTTGCAAGTCAAATTCATTTCAATGCGTGAGGTATCTAATTAATATATATTATAAGTTTGTTAAATTAATTTTTATTTTGGCTTAGACTTAGACTTAGCGCTAGTCAGCCTGTCACAGTATGACTAAGATATAGTCAATATAATGATGATGTAATACCTATACTGACAAGCAATTACAGTTAGACCTAACAAATACTTCAGCAAACGACCAAAGTGTTAAAGATATATTTGATGAGAAGTACCCATAGTTTACAAATATGGTCTAGAGGTAACACAGTACTAAACTCCAACAAGGTACCACAAATTTTTTTGAAATTTTTCTTATTATTTATTATTGATAATTTTATTTCTATAAAAATTAAACAATTTTTTCGCTGTTCCTTTTTTTCCTCATCCCTCTCGGCGGCCCTGCTCTGTCGTATATCCGTCATTTCGTATATATGTCGTATATACTTGTAGAACTCTCCCATAGTATCTCGCCATCGGTTTCTCGAAGTGGTGTCATCTTTACTGTTTCTAACATTCTTTGTGTCCTCTCTATATACATCGTGTTTCTGCCACGCCACGTATGTCATTATTGATCTGATGACTGTTTTATAAATTCTTCCTTTCATTTCTTTCCTGATATTATTATGTCTCCATATTGTTTAATTCACCCAATCTGCGGCCCTGTTTTCTCCATTCACTTCAGTGGCGCACCCAGGGGGCGTTTTGGGGGTTAAAACCCCTCCCAGAGGGCATATAAAAAATATAAATACTAGTAGGAAAATGTAAATTGTTTTTCAGAAACAATAGAAAAAAAATTTCGGTGCGCAAGCGAAGGTAAGACAAATAATCCCGGACAAATAATCCCCGAACAAATAATCCCCGGACAAAAAATCCCAGACAAATAATCCCCACAAATTTTTGTGGACAAAATATCCTCACAAAAAAATCCCGGACAAAAAATCCCCAAGAAATATTTGCTGCCAAATAGTTCTCTAAAAATTTTCCCGTGAATGCAAACGACTCAAATGTTTTTCAGCCTCAGTGTGTGAGAGCTATAGCAATCGCCATGAAACCGCTTTTCGGCACGAAAATAATGATTAGCAATTAAGATTAAGCATTGTAATTTTGATTACCAAATTTGAATTTCAATTCCATGCCGAAAAGTTCAAATTTTACATGACAAACGAGTGTGAGTTTTTTCAAAAATCGTGGAGGATATGGGAGTGCGCTAAGGCTGTAGGAACCATGTTGTAATTATTCGATTAAATCTTTTACTTACTCTGTTTTGAATAACTACGTTCAAAACATTACCTATTCGTCATGAGAACTGCTGGTAATGAAAACGATAATCTTTATTGTAATGCAAAAAACCTGTTACTTTTTGTAAATTTAACGTCAAAAATATTTACTTATTATCATCATCAATGGCGTTATAACTCTTCGAGTGTTCTTGCGAGTGGTTTACTATTGGCTTCCATGTGTCGGTCCTGACTGCACCTTTTTCTATGCCATCCTACATACTTTCTCCCATCTGGCCTCTCCCCGAGCAGCTATGTCTGATTTGATTTTTCGCCAGGTTTTTTTAGCATGGCATATTCTAAGGCCAGGTTAAACAACAATGGGGATAACGGATCTCCCTGTCTCAGTCCAGAATTTACTCAGAAATCATTTGATATTTCCCCACCTCTTCTAATACGTGTGCAAAGAAGTTACTTACACACATTTGCGTTACCGCAGTTAGTTTTTTGGGTACGCCCAACTCGACCATTGTATAAGGGTCTTCATCGATTGTCATTTGTTTCGAGCTTCTGTCATATGTTGTACAATCTGTGTATAATAGTAATATACCTACATGGATTACACGACACAAGACAGAAGCTCGAAACAAATGACTGAGTGAAAAGCTCTATTCCATAGTGTTAAATGATTAATTCAATCATAAGCCTGTTTGAAATCTATAAAGATCTGATGCGCGTGTTGATTATACCCCCAATCCTTTCAAGCATTTGTCTAATAGTAAATATTTGATCAGCAATCGATCTTCCGGGCCTAAAATCACATTGGTAGTCAGCAACTATTTCTTCGGCGTATGGTAGTAATCTTTATAGTAATACACAACGAAAAATATTTAGTCATCAGTTTCAATTCACTGCAAACAAGATTTCAGAAACCTGCTTCAAAAGCTTTCAAAAGCTATGTCAAAAACCTGTGTTCTGCGTTTTCATAACAAAGCTGAACATTCTTAAAAGCGCAAAAATTTTTCATGGATTCACACAGACAATAGGCAATGTTTTTAACTTAGTTATTTAAGGCAGAGTTAGCAAAAGATTTAAGCGAATAATTACAAGATGATTCCCACAGCCTTAGCTCATTCCCCATATCTTCTACGATTTTTGAAAAAACTTACACTCGTGTGTCATGTAAAATTTGAAGTTTTCGGCATGTAATTGGAATTCGAAATTTGGTAATCGAAATTATAATAATTCACGCTTAATTACTAATCATTATTGTCGTACCGAAAATCGGTTTCATGGCCATTTATATATCTCTTATGCACTGATGCTGAAAAAGAGAGTCGATTGCGTCCACGGGAAAACTTTTAGAGAACTATTCAGTAGCAAATATTTCATGGGAATTTTTTGTGGGGATATTTTGTCGAAAAAAATTTGTGGGAATTATTTATTTGTCCGGGATTTTTTGTGGGGATTATTTGTCTGTGGATTTTGGTCCAGGGATAATTTGTGGGGATTTTTTGTCAGGGATTATTTGTATTTGCCCGAACCCCGCCCAAGCCAACCCCCCCTAAAGGAAAATTCTGGGTGCGCCACTGATTCACTTGGTCTTCCACTTCTGTTTCGAGCTTTTCGTAGCTAGATAGTGTGATGCCTAGATATTTAAACTCCGTCACTTTCTATTATTTGACCCACCAGCTCTAGCTGGTGTTATTCCCATCCATTTTGTCTTTTTCGGAGAGATTAACATTTTCTGGCGGTTATATTAAATTTGTGCAGCATACGAGTAAACCATCTGCACTTTGAGAAATAAGTATTGCAACGTCTGCATTGCAGATCATTTTAAGTTGTTTCTCTTCCATTTGATGTCCTTTTTTAGTTCTTACCTTTTGTTAAATTTCATCAATGATGAGGTTGAACAATAGAGGACTCATAAAATTCCCATGTCTATCCTTCAATTAGGTCAGTTAGTTATTTTTCTACTGAAAGATGTCATTACCACCAGGGCCGTCGCTACCATGTGTGCTAAGTGTGCATCGCACACAGGCGGCCAACAATAGGGGCGACCAAATGCCACTGATGATAATACTTTTTTTAAAACGAAAATAAATTCAAATTATTAAATAGTAATGATTCAGATAATTCTGTAAACTCTAATATTCCAAACAATAATTATTATTACCTGATAATATTAAAATACGTTTCATTTATCACTTATAGTGCTTTTTTCATCGTAATCTAAACTAAAATGCCAGAAAATATTATTTATTGTATTAACTGCCCTTTTGTAAGTACATTATAGTCATAAAGAAGTTCCGGGAGTATTTTTTCATTTAAAGCGGCTGGCGGCTTTCAGATGGCATCATCAAAATCAATTGATTATTGGCAAACTCTGTTCAGGACGTTATCCTAAAGCAAATTAATTTTGTAATTTTTCTATTACATTAGATTGTAGCCCATATAAAACGCTCGTAGAACAAATAACAATAATTTAGTAAGATGTGTTTTAACTTCAACACCAGTTCACCAGTTTGAATACTTCTTGGGCTTTTCTCCTGTAACTGACGTAACTGGAGAATTAAACAAAGAGGACAACATCTTTGAATGTATAGAGAATAAACTGGAAAAATTAAATATAAATATGAATAATTTGCATGGACTGGAAAGGGTTACAATATGCGTGGTAAAAACATTGGATTGGAGAAAAAAATCTTAGAGAAATATTTTCGAGCATTTTTTATTCCATGGACTTATGAAATGGAGACAGTGACACTTACACAGTTGTCAGCCAATAGATTAAGAACAACACAGAGGGCCATCGATCGAGCTATGTTGGGAGTATCTCTAAGAAAACATATACGAAACGAGGACGTGCGGAGCAGGGAAGATGTAATTGGAAGAATTGCGAAAATGAAATGGAACCAGTGGCGGCCCGTGAGGTAGTGCCATAGAGCCATGGCACTACCTTGCTAACTATGCAGAAACATATTTTTTATCTTAAAAACATTTTAATGCCTGTTTATTTTTTTTGTGAATATTTCTCTTTATTTTTATAAATTATATCAAATCTGGCAACTGTGTAGCGCAATGCAAATCTACCGACTCTGGCCATCCACAGCTGACCGGATAAAGGATGAAAATCATAAAAATCCCAGTGCCGAACGGCATAGTGGCTCGTGAGAAAAGAGAAAGATTGTATGAGCATCCTGTGTAAGTGACAGAGAGAGAGCGGTATTGCACTTTTAACATACGTTTAAATTGGAGTCTCCGTGCCAGGCTCGAAATCTCGAAAAGGAAGTTAGTGGATCTTAAGATACAATGTTTTAGATCTACATATTTCTAGTTTCTTTACGCGTTCGCTTGACGCTATTGTGTTTATTGTCTACTACTGTATTGTATATTTGTGTTTATACTCTACTATATTTTTTAATTTGTAATTATTAGTTAGTGCGTTGTGATCGTGGGTGTCGTAGGTATAAAAATAATATTTTGATTATTTTCTACGTTTAATTTATTTATTGACAATGAATCAAATTAGTATATTAAAAAACTCTTTTGGTGGTTTTGCGTTAGAAAAAAAAAACTACAAATTAAAGAACTCGGTCGGCCTTTACCCGATTTAAAAATTGAAAAACAAAGTGGAAATGGACAAAAACTTCGCTGTCGTAAGTTTAATAAAATTATTTATGATAAAAATAGCTGGTTGTGTGGTTGCGAACAAACTAATAAACTCTTCTGTTTTGTATGCGTTTTGTTTGGAGGTGACGAGACTTGGTCAAACAAAGGCACCGATGATCTTGTACATATATGGGAGAAATTGAAATCCCATGAAAAATCTAAAGTGCACATGAATAACGTTTTTAGCTTTTCAATGCTTGGTAAGTTAAATATAAAAACCCAATTAAATTCAGCTTATCGTGATACTCTATTTATATTTTATATCCTTTTTGACCATATCGTAAAACCGCCACAAAAAATTTAGGCAGCTGCCCGGATTCTGGCACTACCTTCCTAAAGTTATACGAGCCGCCACTGAATGGAACTGGGTAGTTCACGTGGCACAGAAAAACTACGACATGTGGACGAGAAACATTGTACATTGGAGACCACGCGAACACAGTCATAGTAGAGGAAGACCACAAAAACGATGGCTAGACGACATCAAAGCAAAAGTGGAGAGAAACTGGCACCAAATAGCACAAAACAGAGAAGAGTGGAAAACTCATGGGGAGGCCTTTGTCCAGGAGTGGATTCAGACAGGCTGAAGAAGAAGATTTTCTATTCCCTGTTCTGATGGTGAATGATGCAGTAAAAGTAAGGTTTGATTCGGTGGAATTTTTTAATACTGTTGATACAGGAACTATATGTATTTTTTTCTTCTTCAAATGTTAGATGGATTATTAAACCTATATTATCTCTGGAATTGTCATTTGAAATAAATTTTCATTTTAAGATTTTGGATGCTGCCATAACAGCAATTAAAGAACGGTTCCAATTACTTCAACAGCACAAAGACATTTTTATTGTAATATGGCATTCTTCTTCTTCTTGTGCCACTCCTATCGGAGATTAGAAATCATCAAGGCTACCCTGACTTTGTTTACAGCTGACCTAAAAAGTTCATTAGTGGTGCAGCCAAACCACTCTCTCAAATTCCGCAACCATGACATTCTTCTACAGCCTGGATTCAGTTCTCCTTCTATTTATCCTTGCATTATATTTTGAAGTAATGCGTATTTATGACCTCTCATCAGGTGACCCAAATACTCGAGTTTTCTTCGTTTTATCGTTAACAACATTTCTGGGTCTATTCCTATCCTTCGTATTACTTCAAGATTTGTGATTCTTTCAACCCAACTTATCTTCAGCATTCGACGGTAGCACCACATCTCAAAACTTTCAATATTTTTTATGTTGTTCTATTTGAGAGTCCAGGCCTCTACACTGTATAATAGCGTGTTAAATATGTAGCCTCTTGGCATTCTTAATCGTAGAGGGATGCTTATATCTCTGTTGCAGAAGAATTTTCTCATCTTTATGAAGGTGGCCCTGGCAATTTCGATACGTCTTTTTATTTCATTGTTTTGGTCTCCAGTTTCATTTATTAAAGTTCCCAAGTATTTGTAACTTGATACTTTTTCAATTTGAATGCCGTTTATACTAATATGTGCTGGTTGTGTCATGATTTTACTGAAGACCATATACTTGGTTTTTTTGATATTAATGTTTATGCCATAATTGTTGCAAGCAATATTTATGTTTGTAAGTAATCGTTGTAATTCTTCTACTGTTCTTGCAACTAGTACAGTGTCGTCTGCGTATCGAATATTATTTACAACCTCTCCATTGATTACGATTCCTTCATTTACTTGCAAAAGGGCTTCCTGACAGATGCTTTCACTATATACATTAAATAGCAGTGGTGACAAAATGCATCCCTGTCTTACTCCTTTACGTATTTCTATTGCTTTTGATATCTCATTTTCTATTTTGATGTTAGCTTTCTGATTCCAATATAAGTTGAGAATTATTCGCAGATCTTTATTATCTATGTCTTTTCTTTCAAGAATGTCTCTTAGCCTATCGTGGCGTCTCTCTGAAACGCTTTTTCAAAATCGATAAAACATGCATGTACTTCTTGATTAACGTCTAGGCATCTTTTTGTAAGAACATTCAAACCGAAGAGAGCTTCTCGAGTACCTAGTCCTTTTCTGAACCCCATCTGCGTATTACTAATATCTGACTCCAACCTTTGATAAACTCGGTTGTGGATGATTTTTAGAAATATCTTTAGTAGATGGCTCATTAAAGATATTGTTCGATGTTCTGAACATTCTTTTGCATTGGATTTCTTTGGCAGTGTAACGAATGTAGACAGCAGCCACTCTTGAGGTATAATACCAGTATTGTATACTGTGTTAAATAAGTGCAATATTATACCTATTGATTCATCATTCAAGAGCTTTGAAGAGCGTAATATAGCATAACCAACGTTTAAAACGGTGATGAACTTAAAACCAATTGTGAGAAAGTGTATCAAACCCTTATACAGATATAAACAGCTCAGAGACTGACATTAGTGCAACCGATTTATATAATATGAAGAAAGTAAAGCTATTCAACCATATTTTACCACAGATTAGTGATATTCGTAAATACATTTACGAAAATAATCTAATATCAACATTTCCAAACTTAACTATAATCGTACTTATATTAGGAGGAAGTGTTAAAAGGGGGCGGCAAATATTAAGTTGCACACGGGCGGCCAACACCTTAGCGGCGTTACGACAAAAAATATTAAAGAAATAGATACAAAAATCGAATTCTACAAAAAGTGATTTCTCAAAAAATGGTCTGAAGCCCAATCCAAAAAGTAACGACCCTTATTATTTCAATATTCTTGTTGGGAATCTAACTGAATCTAGTATATCTGAGTTCGTTCTTATTATAGTACATTACATGATAAAGACATGAATTAATGTTTTTTTTTTCAGTGTGAATATGTGCGTGCCAAATGATATGGTTTGTGATGAAATAGAAGATTGTCCCAACGGAGAGGATGAAAAAATATGTAAAAACATTGTTACAGTACACAATGAACCGTAAGATTTAAATGTTTATTAACTATGTTCTTCTTTCTAGCAAGTAAATCACTCAATTTTTCTTAAGGGCATAGGTTCAAAATGCTGCCTGTCAAAATGTTCAATGTGATTAAAATGTACCTATTCATTTTTTTCGAATCCTGAGAAAACTAAAAAATATTTTTGAAAAATTTAAACGCAGAAGGAAAGATTACATTATTACTTAAGGCAGAAAGTCCCTGAAAACTTTTTTAATATTTTCATTCTGCGTTTAAATTTTTCAAAAATACTTATTAGTTTTCTCAGGAATCGAAAAAAATAAATACATTTAAAACACATTGAAAATTTTGACAGGAGACATTTTGCGCCTTTCCCCTTAATTAAATATAATATTTTCAGTTCAGCGGCGGCTGGTGGGGAGGGCTACAGGGCGTATAATGTATAAACAACTTTATTGTACTTCATATTTCACATTTACACTTTTCTATTGAAACCATTTTTTTAATTAACTTTTTCGTTGAATCTGTATTTCATTAATGTTTATTTACCTAACCAGACTAAACTTTTCAATAATTACATTTTTTAACAGTTGGTACTACACTCACCGGCACAAAATTCCGCCACCCAAAATTTTTGATTAAGTTTGACAATTTATAACTTTATTATTATTTGTACTCCGATTTTCAATATTCTTGCATCAATTTGTAGGTACATGTATTGATGTCGTTGGTACTATTCCCGCAACAAAAATTGTTTGCTTAGATGGCATTATACGGGGACGAATGGAAGCATTGTATTTTCTTTTAACTTTAAAAAATTATGTGGAAAAATTGGAGGGCTGATTTTGTTTCATACACATGTTGTATTATCCTGGAGGTATCCCTAAGATTTTGTTTTTTAAATTATCCGAATATGTCTTTTCTTGTAAAAGCTATAAATAAAAACACTGCTTTGAAGGTTTATTTAATTAGAAATATCAAAGGAACTAAAATTAACAGCACAAAACAAAATTAACAACAAAACAATTAAATAGCGGGTATGTCCACCTCTAGCAGCAACGACTGCTCGCAATCTATTTGGCATCGAATAAATATGTGTTCTTCTTGCCTGGGGAATAGCCCGATATTCTACGAGGGCCATAGCTATACCGAAATTTCTGGAGGCCTAGGATGATGACGAATAGCTATTTTTAATTCATCCCATAAATTCTCAATAGGATTGAGATCTGGGCTGCATGAGAGCCTTTCTAATCTTATCAATCCAACCTTTATTTAAGATATTTATGTATATGATCCAATCAGTGTTTTTATTTTCAAAAAATTGTACAGCTTTTACAAGAAAAGAGATCGGATAATTCAAAAATCAAAATTTTAGTGATGCCTTCGGGATAATATGACTGGACTATGAAGCAAAGTCAGCTCTTCAATTTTTTCACAGAATTTTTTAAAGTTAGGAGAAAATACAACGGTTCAATTCACACCTGTATAATGCCATTTAACCATTTTTTTATTACCGGAATAATAACAAACGATATCAAGACATGTACCTCAGACTCTAATCAAGACTCTAATCTTGCACTACGTGGAAAATAGTAAAGATTTTTCGAGTTTTCCATATCGATCTATTCTGCGTTCCGCAATCACTTTGCAGTGTGGGCAGCATATCGCAATATAAAACTTAAAGTCCGTCTAAATAGAATATTCCAGAAGTCCAAAACATCTTGATTTGAAAATCTGTGGGTTTTATTATTTTTAACTAATTCATAGATATGTACTATGAAAGATATTTATACGATATTAAAGATATATTATTTGAATATTAATTATAATTAGCCTGTGATTAATATTATAGCTATTTAATAGTTATTTATGATCTTCTTCTTTCTTCTTCAGCCTGTGTTGGTCCACTGCTGGACATAGGCCTCTTCCATTTGCTTCCATCGATTTCTACTCTTGGCAATTCTCATCCACTGTTTGCCCGCGACTTGTTTGATATCATCTGCCCACCTCTTCTGCGGTCTGCCTACTCCTCGCCTGTTCTCTCTTGGTCTCCAGTTTGTTAGTCTCTGTGTCCATTTTTCGGGATTATCTCGGGCAACATGTCCAACCCATTGCCACTTGAGCCTTGCTATACGTTCTGCGACATCAGTAATCTTTGTTATTTCACGAATGTCGATATTTCGAATTATGTCTCTCAAACTAATCCCTAGCATTGCCCTCTCCATCGCTCTTTGAGTTGTACTGAGCTGCTCTAAGGTTTTCTTTGTAAAGGCCATGGTCTCCAGTCCATATGTGGTTACAGGCAAGATACATTGGTCATAAACTCTACGTTTTAGACACATTGGTATATCTCTATTCTTCAAGATAAAGCTTAACTTGCCGAAAGCTACCCAAGACAATTGTATGCGTCTTTTTATTTCGGCTATTTGGTTTTCTTTGCCGATTTTGATGGTATGTCCAAGATATATATAGTGGTCTACATTTTCAAGACTGACGTTGTCAATAACAAGATTAGTTTGTACATTACTCATTATTTTTGTTTTCTGAAGATTTATTTTGAGACCTATTTTATTTGACTGCTGGTTTAGTTCCTTCATCATTTGCTCCAGTTCCTTGATATCTGTACTGAATAATACTATGTCGTCCGCAAACCTCAAATGACTCAAACGTACACCATCAATGTTTAGACCTTTTTCCTCCCAGTCGAGCTGTTTGAATACATTTTCCAATGTTAAGGTAAAAAGTTTTGGTGAAATAGTATCACCTTGTCTAATACCTTTACCAAGGCGTATTTTTTCGGTTTTTTGGTCTTCATTGATTTTGATGTGGAATGTGGCCTGTTCATAAATGTTTTTAATGAGTGTAGTGTACCGTGAGTCTATTCGAGCATCCCTGAGGGCTGACAAAAAGGACCAGGGTTCAATACTATCGAAAGCCTTGTGAAAGTCAATAAATGCCATATGTAAGGGTACATTATATTCTGTGGTTTTTTCTATCAGTGTTCTGATGGTTTGTAAGTGATCGTTAGTACCAAACCCTTTTCGAAATCCCGCCTGTTCAACCGGTTGATATAAATCAAATTTTTGTGTTATGCGGTAGTTTATTATTCTTGTTAGCAATTTGTATAAATGTGACAACAAACTTATAGGCCTGTAGTTTTCAATATTAGTAGTGTCTCCTTTCTTGTGTAAAAGTATTATTTCGGAGTTTTCCCACGGCGTTATTTATGATATAAGTGTTAAAAGTACAATTTTAAGGCACGCATGTGAAAGTTTGCAGAATGAGCGAAGTGAATTCTGCGATTCACATGAGTGCCTTAAAAATGTACTTTTTAACACGTGTACTTTGTACGAACGTAAGAAGTTATACTTCTATTATATTATGATTTCAACGAAATAAATATACTTTCAACAGGTTATTTGTATTTAAAGATTAAACTAATTTTTACTTACTACTTTCCAAAAAATTTTATTAAAACAATACTAAAAATAAAAAAAAAATAGATAACACACGGATTCGAACCGGCGACCTCTCGATCTCCAGTCGAACGCGCTACCACCGAGCTAAACTCCCTTTGCTTTGACAGCTTACAAGATTTCTCATACATACTGACAAATTTAATAGACCAAGAGAGGTATAAAAATACTTTAAAATTTATTTAATATAAATATTGATATCTCTTGGCAACACTGTTCTTCATAAGAGTCTGTACTGAAAGGTGACCATGGAACGCAGTATAGTAACAAATAAGTCTTGTATATTACTCGTACTACAGCTTTCTGTTGATTTTAAATTAAAATGTTCTCATTTGTATATATTTTTAGATCAAATGCAGGGGAGCTTGTTAGCAACACAGGTGGATTATGGCACCCAGGATGTTTCAAGCAAAACTACACCAAAGAAGAACTAGTAAAGATCTGTGACGATTTAGCATACTTAGGAGGTACAGCAAATCAACTGAATCCTCCGAAAAATGTACATAATGTAACAGCTCTGCGCCCCGTAATAGAGAGTTTTGATATGGTTTGGATTAGGAGAGAAAAGAATAACAGACTTATGCTTGGATTGAGGACTGGCAATGAACCATATGTTAGTTTTGTACCTGATAACGAGTGTTTTAGATTGTTTTTGGCATGTTTATGACAAGATGTTAATAAAATTTTACAGTAACTATTTTTATTTTATTTGACCTACTAGTTTTGTTTTGTTTTTTGTTCCTTTTTTTCCTTTTGTTCCTAACGTACCTCAGTCCAGCAAAAACTTTGCAAAAATATTGAGTTTTGATATATTGGGCTGTATTTGGTAAAATAGGAAGAAACCAGACCTGGGGTGAGAGCACGCCAAATAGAATTCTATTTTGCTGACGTCAGAAAATCGAATTTCACAATGGGAGAATCGACGGTTGCTAGGCAACGTGACGTTACTTAAATATAATTCTATTTGGCGTGCTCTCACCCCAGAGAAAAAGAACAGGTATCACTGTATTGGGCAGGTCACGTAGCGAGATTTAAAAGACTCAAGATAGACCAGAAAACTAATTGACTGGCGCCCAAGAGACGACAAACACAGCAGAGGACGATCACCAACACGCTGGATGGACGACATTAAACGAATGTCCAAGAAATTGCAACAAGACGCACAGAACCGTAAAGAGTGGCGAAAAATGGGACAGACCTATATCCAGCAGTGGACGAAAGGGATTGCATGATAATGATGATTTAATAACTTTGTGGCAGGATTTTGGAGAAAAATTAGAAAATGATGCTAGTGAAGACCACAAAAGTGCTTAAATCCTTAAGAAAAATCCTTAAAAAATATACATTATTTTAAGGGTAGTTTCATGACTTACCTACTTATGTACGTACACTTGATACAAAATACAATGAGATGTCTTGTTATTCACGAGCATGGTTAGAGGTTTTGCAACGAAAAAATAAAGTAATTAAACAATTTAAATGTTTATTAAAAGCTACAAACATTATGAAGAATCCTACTCTACGTCTGCGTCTGGATCAATTGCTGTTAGGTCTGGATCTACAGATGTCAAATCGTTTGTAACCAAGTTTACGTAAAAATTGTGAAACACATCATCTATCAGCGGCAAGAGTTTAAGGAGGTCATCCTTTTTTTCTTAGTAGATTGGTACAACTCCTTCATTGGCACATGGCAGGACTGCAGGAATAGATTGTTTTCCTCTTCTTCGTATATTTGCTATTTGAAATCCTTCATCGCTGTTTAGAGAGTGTTTATATTTCAGAGTTCCGAGTTGTTGTGTATATTGTAACCACTGCGTTGGTTGCCAAAGGAATCTATCGCCAACCTCATTAGTTTTTTTAAGCACGAAAGGTCCTTTACCTTTACCTAGACTACTGAAATCAAAAAAATGTTCTCTCTTCATAACCACTACGTCAAATGGGTTTTTTCTTTTGCATGATCTCACGAGTTGATACCAATCATTTGGGTGATTGATTTTAATAGCTGTTTTTTCTTTGCTCTTTCAATTACGGCATGATCAGAATCACACTCCATGTGTGTATGACCACTAACTAAGAATTTATGGTTAATTTCCTCCAAATTCGGACACTGCTTCATGACGTAAGTAAACATAAAATCTACGTGGCTATTTTTATTTTGTCCTCCGCATGTGTCCGAGTGAAAAGTAACTTTTTCAATATCGGACGGCAAACTACAAATGTGTCGGTAAGTGCAAGAAGCAATTTGATTTCCTCCTCTACCGGATACAGATTCATCCCACATATAACATTTCGCTTCATCAGTAGCTAAATCATGTACTGTGAGGTTGAATGTCCACAACTGTCTGGAATAAAATGCTTTATTGGTTGTTAGATAAGGAGTGGGCAAACACTGTTGAAGATCAAAAGCATAAGTTTTATTTAAGTTATTATTTTTTGACACAGATTTGTCACTTTTATTTTGCCATGTATGCCTGTTCCACAAGTATGTGATGAGCATCCCTCTCGTTAGTCACTAGAACTTTATCATCGTCATCTGCTACATTTAATTTCATTTGCAACAAATCACACTTGTAACAAGTGTCTTGTTTGGGTTTCTTAAAAGCCAAGTTTGTCATGAAAAGTTTTACTATTACTGCTTGTTTCTGTATTAGCTTGCTTTAAAACAAGGTCTAATATCACTTAACCACGACCTGACATGATTCAGCATTCAGTACTTTATTTCTATTTATTTAACAATACCAAAGTTAGGCTAATAACGTTGTTGTTCACTGCTTACTTTTCCACCGTAATGCAGACTATAACAATGGAACTCTAGTTACCTACTTATTCACGGACAAATTCAGTGTGGTATTTTTAATGTAACTAGAGTTATCCAGTAATGCACTTCAATCTAAGATATGACCAGTAAAGACATGTGTATAAACTGTTGCATACTTTTAACTAAAGTTACGTACTTATTCACATGGTGGCCCATATATTTATAAAGCTGTTGGTACAACTTACCCAGTTTTACACAAAACTTGACTTATCGACTTATTCACGCCAGCTACAGATATATTCACATTTCTATGACGAGTGCTTTTTTTCTTCTAACCTATATTTTATTTATTTTTAGTGTGTAATCGATTATTTTAATGCAGCACACCTTGAACCCAAAGTTTCCATAAGTGGAAGAGTATTTTTAAATGGACGTGACAGTTGCCTACCCATATGTTACCCAAAATGTAGCACATCCAACTTATGCAACACACTCTACCGCGGCTTACTCCAAATAGGGTAATCTTTTTAAACGGTTTCCACGGGTCGTTGAACGCCCAGACCCAATAAAAATCTATTCTCGTAAATGCCGGCTAAATATGAATGTAAATAACCTGCATTCAAAGTTGCTAATTAATATTCTTCGGTACCAACCCGTCTTACGGTAGTACCAAACAAAGATGACGCTTTGGGACGCACCTGGAATACCTACTTGTGTAATGCTTTTGTTGTATTTATTGACCTGCGAAGATTTTATTAGGGACCCACTGACTTTTAACAGATTATTCGAATTCCTGTAGTCGGTCTCACCTTAGGTCTCATAGGTGTTAATATTCGTGGAAGCAGGTACCTGTATTATTTAAATCATAAATTTATGGGGGTCACAGATTTGAGATTAGAGATTAGGCAGAACATTGGAAAATTTCATTTTTTTTTAACTATGCAAATAATAAATATTGTGATAAAATTTTGTAGGTATGTACCTACAAAACAAAATAAAATTAAATAAAGATTATTAAAATAAAAAAACAATTCGTAAAGCTTACATTAATATTTGCACAAACTAAAATTTAAGGTATAGTTCTGCAATCAAATTCAATCAATTCTGATCGCGCAGTACGTAGTGGGTATACCCAGAGGGAGAACGCCTGCGCATTACAAAATTGGGCGTTCGCGGAGTCCAAATCTTTCCCTCTGAACACCCTCCGGATTTTTAATTCGGTGTTCGCGCAGTACAGAAAAAAGATCCTGAACATGTCCGGAATACGCTCTCGACGTTCGAGGATTTTGTTTCGGATTTTAAGTTCGCACAGGCGCACAAAATATTTGGGAAGAATTTCTTGATATTCTGTTCTTACTCCTTCCAATTCTTAACCTAAAATATTGTTTTGTTAAACAATTTGTAGATGTAGATTCTGGTTTTTAAAGTTTTGAAATTATGTAAAGTGTTGTGTCATTCAAATATTCTTCAAACAAATTTTAATATTTTTTATATTAAGTAAAGCTTTTTTAGTTGTTTTTGTCAACGTTTTCCATTTCGTATGTTTATAAATAAGTAGGTACCTTTTCTAGTATTATTTTCATTCGATATTCGATAATTATCTATTACGGTAGTATGTATTACAATAAATTGTACTCTGTTTTTACTTAATTTCTTCTATCTAAATGAGCTTATAAGTACCTACATATTCTTGTAGTTTATTTTTCAGTTTAATTTATGAGTTAAATTAGCCCCTTATTGAATATAATGAAACATAAACAATACATCAAACTTATTTTGAAACTATTTCTTGTGTCTTGTTATATTTCATTATTTTTGTGGTGTAGTGTAATAAACCACAACACAATGCCACAACCCATCAAATTCAATACATAGATATCAAAATCAAAATTGGAAATGATTGTTTTACTAAATTATTCCTTCCTTCAGATAATGTTCAACCCCCAGGAAGTTAAAGGTAATTTTTATATCTAAATATCAACAATCTTTTACTCTCTACAAAAATGTAAGCTGGATTTCCGAGTGGAAATAACCACATTATATTGTGGAAATAATAAAGAAAGACTCTAATCAAATTTCTACTTTCTAGAAAGGCATTGAATTATTGAATAGAAAGTTAATCCTTCGCCTGTTGCTTTTATTCTCTTTTCTCTTTCTCTTTATTGACATACTTTGTTGCATTTCCATTTTTTTGACATTTATTTCGAAATAAGAAAGAGACAACAAAAGGCTTCCTTCTCTAACCCGTCATTACATTGCGAATCCGAAAATTGTTCGCGGAGCGAAAAATCCTGAGCATGTCCAGGATAAGTTTACGTTGACGCCTGAGCATTGGAAACTAATCCCGAACTTACTCTGAATACGTTTGTGCACGAACACTACTAATATTCAGCTGAGCGGGTTACTATTGTTGGAAATGTGTACTAATAAAGAAAGGATCATTCCATAAAACAGGTAGGTCCCTTGTTGATAGAATTTCACACCTCGAAGAATAGCACCCCGCGGAGATGAATATTAATGACTCTCTTAGTTCGATTGCACCGGTAAAAAATTGCTATTTTGTTTCGAAACTACCAGTGGCGGCTCGTCAGAGGAGGCAAGGGATTCTTAGCCTCCACATAAATTTTTTACACACGCTACCCTGTTTTGTTTATCTTGAATCGCGAAAATCAACAATTACTCTCACTATTATACAAGGTGTAAATTCCATATTATCACTAAATATCCATACGCACGGAGCATTAGCATTAGAACGCATGATTGCGTCTCAGTTTTTTCAATATTATTGTAGGCAGGACCCTGGGTTATCCCTAGATGCATAAACGGAGCCGAGAAGACGGCCAGCCTCCGTTGCTAATGCTCCGCGCAGCGCAGCAGGCGTTTAACCCTTTGACTGCGGAAACCGCATATTTGCGTAATTTCAGTAGTGCACGAGATGTGCGGGAAACGCATATATGCAACAGGGCTAACCGCTTCGCTGCGGTTAGCGATTATTTGCGTATAGACAAAATATAACGTAAACAAAATATAAAATATATAATGTCATCAGATGGTTTCTGAATGAATGGGCGTGAAACGCCCACCTAAAGTGCCTCGAGCGGGAGACCCGGTCTCCTAACAGTGGCATCTACGGTGCCATCACACGTTGCCCGGAGATTTACCAACGAAGGCTAACTAGCTTCTCGGCTCCGTTGCCATTGCGTTCATCTCGGGACAACGAATTTTAGGGTCCTGACTAAAAATAATGAAAAAACTAAAAGTGCGAATTATATTATGAAATTTGGTATTTGGGGTTAGAATAATATTTGGAACAACTTGCTCAAATAACTTTTTCCGATATTTGTAAAGCAAAGCAAAATATCGGTAATTTATCATGTTTTTGGATTCGCACTAGGCCGCGTTTAGAATTCAAAAAAAAAAAGAATGTGTGTACTTTGTACGCACGTAAGAAGTTATACTTCTATTATAAGATTTCAACGAGATCAATATACTTTAAACAGTTTCTCTACTACTTTCAAAAAAATTTTATTAAAACAATACCAAAAATTAAAAAAATTAAAGAATAAAATACACACAAACACATTGAAAAATGCCACAAATGATTTCTGAACAATAATTGTTGCCAAAAATTTTAATTAAGTACGTATTTTCTAAAAAAAATTATATAATAATATACTTACAATCATAAAATCTATAAAAAAAATAAAAAAATTATATAACTTGCTTTGGGCTTGAACCTACTTCCCGTGCATCCCGCCGTACGAGAGTCGAAGCGATTTCAAACTGCACCACCTTCGCGTATACGTCATGTGGGAATATACACAAACTGAACAACTTTTTGACATTTTGTTTATATGAATTTTTATTAGTTTGATTTTTGTCGAATTAAAATACAACAATATATAGAGTAAGAAAACGATACATTAGATGAAAATTTTTAGAAAGTTTGTTCGTAATCAAATTATGTAAACTAAAGCATTGCCTACTAGGGGTATAGCATAGCAAGTATGTACTAGGTAAGTACATTATTTTTTTACATTTTCCAAATAGGTATGAAGATAATTTTTTTATTGGAATACAACTGAAACATTTAGAATTACGTACCTGTGGCTTTTCAAAACTATTTAAAAAGCCACTATAATTATAAATTTGATTTTATTTCTGTCCTCACAACAATAAAAACTAATATACAACATTTTTGTTTACCGATAACCTCCATATTGAACAATTATTGACAGATCATTTCAACACCCAATCAGAGCCCGTATAAAGACTAATACAAACTGTCGGTGTGCGCATGCGCACAGATCAATATAAATTCACCCTCAATTTCAATCGCGCCTAAAGAAGTATAACTTCAAAAATTCAGTTGAGTATCTTAAAAAATGTGAACCTTCAACCTGTATGGACTGCAAAACTTCAAATCTGTATTTATTTTGATATGCATATCAACTTACAAAGATCGATGGAATTGTTAACAAATAAACGACACAAACTTTGGTATTAAACTTTTACAATTAGACTAATTATTTTTAAAATGATATGATATTAAGAAATTATGAATTATGATGATATTATAAAATATAAATAAAAAATGGTCAAAAAATGGGGCCTTACATTACATTTTTGGCGCATTTTTTTGCTAGTGCAAATTTGTCTAGATATTTTAGAGCTAGGTATATCCTCCCCTATTGTAAAAATCACGAGCCGCCACTGGAAACTACTTATTTTAAGAGTCTAGATTTATTTTAAGACAGAAGGAGAAGGTATTGTGATTTTTTCGTAAAATATTTATTTTAAGCGTAAAATGCAAATAAAAACTTTAAAATGCCGAAAAAGTCAATTTTATCGTTCTTCGAGGCCATTTTTCATTGGGTTGAACATCGAACTTAAAGAAAAAACAAAAAATATGAGATGAAAGCTTAAGTCAATTGGTTTCAAAATGTGCAATTCCAGTTTGATTTTATATGGCATAATTCAGTAAGGAAAACAAATCCATATAAATAAATTGATATAAATACTGTTGCGTTTCGGGATATATTATAGCCGTGATGAACATCCGAACTTTCGTGGAACTAACGTTCCATAACACATTGTCTATTTTTACCCAGAAGTTAAATCTTGTTTTGATGCTTCAATGTTACAGTAAATAGTTTACCTAAAGTTTAACACAGTAACCTGCTTATTATAAACGAAAGAATATATTGATTTCAAACAAAAAAGAAAGAAAGAGAATCCTTCAGAATTCTCCTTCCTCATTATCCACGCTGAAAAACTAAAATGGAAAAAAGAAGTACAAAACTTACTGTGGCAAGAAATGATGACCTAAAAAGCTCAGACAAATCGTGGCTGAGTACAGAAAAAAAGAGACAGGAATGGGAAACAGTTAAGGTAGGCCTATGTTTAATTTTGGAAGAAGGGCCAAAACACGAGACGTTGACTATTATTCCTTTTGTATTTCTACCTCAAGAGCTTCTTTATAAATACTTAGACTTATTGTACATGTTGAATAGATGATCGGAAAATATGTACCTATACACTAACCACCAACCTGTCCGCATAATTTCTATTCCTGCGGTTAGCCCAGTATAAATCCGAAAAACAAAAAGATAACCCTGTTCTATATTCTATTCGTCTTTTGAATTTTTGTTCCATATCCGATATTAATGTTCCGTCTGTATCGTTCGGAAGGCTTGTTTTCATCCTATTCATTCCTGTTATTTCTTTGATTTTCTTAGGCAGATTAAAAAATGATATTTTCTTTCTAGCTCTTCAACCTCTTTTCACTGATTGGTGTGCTTTCCTTTGCTCCTTTTATTTTTATCTCCGTAGTTGTTTAAAATGTGCAAACTTCCAAACTATTGCAAAAAGAGATATACATTGCATATCATTTTCCATTTGAGGATTATTTTCCTTCGGTTTCCTTTAGCATTTCTATGATAATGTTCTCGCCTGGACCTGGATTTTTGACCCTTCGCTTCGTTATCGAACGTATTCGCTTCGTATCTGGGCCTCGATTTTTGACCCATCGCTTCGTTATTGATAATTCGCTATCTGTACACTAAACAGATACGAAGCAAATACATTCGATAACGAAGCGAAGGGTCCAAAATCGAGATCCTGTTGTTTTACCTCATTTGTTTTTTCTTTATTTTTCTATTGATTTGCCTGTCTATCAATTTGTATTTATTATGGACTTTTGCCTTTTTTCATTTATAAGCCTTAAAATTTCTTCTGATATTCATCCCTCATGCTTCCTTTTGGGAGTGTTAGCTTGCCTTCGGTTGCCAATTTTATTGCTGTTTTAACATCATACTTTTTGTTTATGCAATCTTATTACATTCCTGAATATTATAAGTTTTGCCTGCTGCAAGTATAGTTATTAAGGTACCAAGGGTATTATAAGGATAATAACGCTTGAGGTCAATGGTGTATAGACCGAGGGCTTTTGGCCCGAGGTATATACGTTGACCGAAAGCGTTATTATTATAATACCCGTGGTGCCTTCAACGTTTAATGTCCGACTAAATTATTCTTTATATGCAAAAAATTTGAATGAATTTTGAATTGATTAATTTTTAAATAAGTACATTTACCAGAAATAGTCGTAACGTAATTGTGGTAACCATAGTTTTACGTAGAGTTTTATTTGTCAACTTGACAGTATTTAACTCGTTATTTATATTTAATAATCCCTAGAGCGTTATTTTTCATAAGACGCCCTTGGGCGTTATATCGTACTTAATAGACTTCGAAATAATGTCATTATTTGTCAAATAATAGACCAGTCGGACATTAAGTTTATATCATCTGCTTATCTCAGATTGATTATCCTTACGCCATTTAAATTTATTTAATATTTGACTTAGTAGTTCAGTTTTTTTAAAAAAAATTATCAACGCTAAGTGGAACTAACAGATTACTTAAAATAATCCTTCAAGTCAAAGTATTCAGAAAGCGAGGAACTGGCAGAAGAAAAATATCGTGGTTAAAAAAACATAAAGAAATAGTTCTCCACCCACAACAACAACTAATCTATTTAAAGCATCAGTTAATAAAACAATTATAGCCAGGACACATTAACAATTAATTGATTGGTTGACTTACCTGTTAAGGAGGGACAATCATAATTGTCCTATCTTACATTTCGAACATTTGTACTTATGGTAGTGGTCTTTTCGGGCCGCTGATCACAGTTTAAAGAAGCAGAAGAAGAAAAAGAAGATTATTAAGCTTCTTGACAAGTGACGTCCGCGAATCACTGTTTTTTTTTTTTTTTTATTTTATTTTTATCGCACAAGACATGGGTGGGTTCAAAAGAATCAATGGGGGGGAGCGTACAAATGTTCGAAATGTAAGATAGGACAATTATGATTGTCCCTCCTTAACAGGTAAGTCAACCAATCAATTAATTGTCCTTCACATAACATTTCGAACATTTGTACTTATGGTAGGCTGTTGAAAGATTAAACAATATTGTGCGATAAATAAACAAAAGTACATTGCAATCCAAAAATGAATAGTACTTAGCAATTTTTTTTTTTTTTTTTAGAAACTTTACACAAAATATATACATATGTATACCTAACTAATATATTAGAGCAATTATTAATTAAGATTCATGTTTATATTTTAATTATATGAGATGTGTACTTTCAACCAGGTACAAATAAACATAATAAGAAAATTAATGTTCTTACTAATATTAGTAACCTACACATGTAATATAATTACAATTACATACAATTACATGGACTCACCAGACAATACGGTTTTGCAAAGTGTCCGTAATCTTTTGCTAGAGGTTTATTATAAAAAATATTGAATACTTGAGAATTTTCTGTCCATCTCGCCGTCTCTCTAATATCTTCTATAATCCAGTTCTAACTCCCGCTGAGGTAGATGCATGTCTGACACTATACACTTTAAAAATATTAGTGTCTATATTTTTAATTTAAAAAAAATGTTATATCTATCTACTCAACGCCTGGGTAGATGTTGCTTTATACGTCTCTTTTTTTTTTGTTTTTAGTTATAAACAAATTGTCTTCCGATTGAGGACGAATGTTTTAGAAATCTCTAAACACTCTCAACTGTGTTTTTTGTTTTAAATAGGTTGATATTTGTTTATTTATTATTATTATTATTTTTTGGGGAAGTCTTTATCCTATGTTATATCAAAATGTCAATTTTATCTTGATCCATGAAAATATTCTGAATTTTTATTAGGTACAGGGTTTGCAACCTCTGAACTGAAGTGAGTGCAATCAACATTACAAGTTTGTAAGTAAGATCTTTCAGGGAAAGGCTTGTGAGACGAAATAATGTTTCTAAATAAAGTAATACTGGTAGAGGGTCCCAAGTTAATTAATATTTGGGCAATTAAGGTTTGAGGTTATATATACATTTGTAAAAAAATTTAAAATTGTTTTTATAATATTCTAGGATATCTTCTATCAACGCCAATGCAGCACTGTGAATGTTAATACGAGCTATAATAATTATAATCCGGTTCTACGATAGATTTAATAAAATTAAAATTTGATAATTCATAAGCAAAATGGTTATTATTTTATACTAAACCGTCACCATCTCTTGAAAACTGTATCATACAGATTTAGTGATTTGTTGTAATAGATGGGATGGAATCCTCAGGAATGCCTTTTCTTAAAAAGCTTGCCTGACAAGAATATGGAAACCCAAAGGATGTCCTGGATATAAAACCCCAAAAAAAATTCTAGATTAAATTTTTATCAGGTCCATAATTATCTTTTTGGTTGTGTAAGGTATGGTGGTCAAAGGTTGTGTACCAAGGCTGAAAAACATAAAATTTAAATCCATGCCAATCTAGAGTTAAGGCATTGGCTTTCTCTGATCCGGGGTCAGGGTTCAAAATTACATACCTTGCACATTTTTTTTTTTTTTTTTTTTTTTTTAGGATATGTGGCAAACATCGATTTCTGGAATAAGAAGCTGCTCAAAAATTATAGTAACACAATTATCACTTAAAGAATACCTACTCTGTTTCTATTTTTAAAGGTCTTGATTCCGAGTCAGGCAAAAGCATTTTTTTTTACTGTTACAGATGCAAAAATAATTTTTAAATTCCTATTTTCACAGAATTATTAAACTTATCTGCAAATGTTGAGTACTGTACACTACCCATCTTGTTAATGCAAGACACAGCTGTTCGTTATTTATTCCTAGCAAAATGTTACAATTCCTATATTCGTTGAAAAAGGATTTCAAGCCACTATATGCTGCTAGTAACTGAAGTACATTTATATGTAGTTGTTGTTCATGACTCCAAAAACCATGAGTTTTGTTTTCAATGCAGCATACCCGCCATGCTAAAAGATATATGCATCGCAAAATATTTCAAGTACATAATTGGATTATTTTATATTTTGCTCACTAATTGGTATGTTATTTAACCACCAATTGTAATCATTTTTAAGTATTTAGGTATGGTCATTTTAGTGTTATAACTATTAGTTTAAGAAAGAGGCTACTTTTCTTTTGTACTTATTTATATATTGTTTTTTTTTTTAGTATAATTTTCCATATTTAACTTCCATAAATGGACGAACTGTTACAAACTGACCGATTAAGGCTGCAAATGATCTTATTTTACATGTACTTTTATTTTTGATGTTCTGAATACTATTAGATTTTTTTTTGTCAGCAGGTGCAAAATATATCAGGTTCGAATCAAACGTAAAACCAAGAAAAGTTATATTTTGTGGGGGTGAAAGTATACTTTTCCTTTTTTTTATTTATAGTAAATCCCAAGCAGAAAAAACATAGAAAATGTTTAAACAATATTTTCTTTACATTTTAAATATGATTTTGAAATTGGTAAATGGTCCTCTAAAAAATTGACAAAAGTAAAGCCTCCTGTTATTAGATTATTTAGGGCTGGTTTTAAAGTTTTTGTAAATATAAAAGCGGAGATATTATTCAAACCAAACGGTAAACAGTTTAATTAATATAAAAAAGTTCTGTACTTAAATTTTAAATATTTTTTAGAATTTTAATGAACAGAAATAGCAAAATAGACAACTTTTAAATCTATTTTTGCCATAACCCTTGAAAATGAGCTTGAGGACTGACCTATTATAGTCTTCCAGCTTAAAATATGTGGCTTCTATAAAGCAATTCAATTGTTTTAAATTCAAAACAAAATCTCTGATTTCCGTCTTTTTAGGCACAAAAAACTACGAAAATAAATTGTCCTTTTGTATGTGAAGAAGGAGAAATAGTAATTTTTAATTACTTTTCAAGTAATTTTTTTCTTTTTTGTCATACGACCAGTTTGGGTCTATGAGAACTTTTGGTGCTCTCTCTTCAGAGGGCGTTGTTTTAAATAAAATATTAAAACCTTAGACCAAACTTAAAAATTTCTTATCTGAAGTAATCCCTTTCCATATTTTAATACAGTTAGCCATATTACCCTATTAAATTTTATTGACATTTAGTATGACATCCTGGTTGTTCTCATTTGCTTTTGGTACTGCTGTCTGTTCGATTGTTTGCATCTCGATGCTAGTAGAGGGTGACTTAAGTACTGACTTTGTCCAATTCTTGGTCTGCTCAAGGTTGGATTGAAGTTTAAACGCTGCTGATTAAAGTTGCTAGATTCTGAAAGAACTCTTGATGGATGCTGAGTGGAAACAGCAGCTTGGCTTTGTGGTATAGTCTTTGGATAAACAGTGGTCTTTTGTGGCTTCGTAATGACTTCGAGATGACTTAATAAAGCTGATTTTGTATCTTTGTTTAATATTTTTGACAAAACCAAACAAAAAATTATTGTAAGTACACTTACTAACTTTGTAATATTAAGGTAGACGATAAAAATCAATGCAGAATGTGCAAAAAGAAGTTAAATATATTTTATTCTATTCTAAACTTCTGGGCTACTATAAGTAACTCTGCGAAATAGGAGTAGCTCATAATAAAGATTTTCTGGGCTACTAAAAAAAGTACCCTCTTCTAGTTTTATTGTTTGAGGACAAACCAAACAAACATTTAATGTAAGCAGTAAACTTACTACCCTCATAATATGAAATCTAGGCAAAATGTGCACAAAGTAGTTGAATAAATACATTTTATTGTATTCTAAACTTCTGGGCTACATTAAAGTACCTCGGAGAAATAGAAGCAGATAAAATAATCATAAAGATTGTCTGGGCTGCTGAAAAGTACCCTCTGCTGTAATTTTATTGTTTGAAGACAAACCAAACAAAAAGCTTGGTGTAATTAAACTTGCTTGTAATCTTAAATCGAAGTAGAATTTACAAAAGTAGTGAAATAAATATAATTCTATTGTATTCCAAACTGCTGGGCTACTGTAAAAATACCTCTGAGAAATAGAAGCAGATAAAATGATCATAAAGATTGTCTAGGCTACTAAAAAATACCTCTGCTCTAGTTTTATTGTTTGAACACAAAACCAAACAAATAATTTAGTGCAAGTAAACTTGCTTGTAACGTGAAATCGAAGTAAAATTTACAAAAGCAGTTAAACTAATATATTTTGTTCTATTCTAAACTTCTGGACTGCTGTAGAGTACCTCTGAAAAATAGAGGCAGGTCAAATAATCATAAAGATTTTTTGGGCTGCTTAAAAGCACCCCTGCTCTAATTTTATTGGTAAACCCTTTATTTTGTTCTATTATAAACCTTTGGGCTATAATTTTATTTTTAAACCCCTAATAATGAAGTCTGTATTACTTTGGGCTACCTTAAGGTATCCTTATTGACACAAACAATATAAATTTTTGCATAATATCATGTCTGTCGGACATTTTGCTACAAAATAAACATTAATAGGAAAACCAGTGCAGTGTGGCAACATAGCGCCTGTTACATCTCTGTGTGTTTTGACAAATACTATTGACGTTTTGAGTATTTCGAATAGGGAAGAAGGCGAGATATAGTAACTATGACAACAGAGAAAATATATTGATAACAACAAAAAAGGACCCCAAGTTTGAATTTGGTTAAAATTGTCATTTCGTAAATATTAAATATTTATAGTTCGATCTATTCACACATAATTTAATTTATCTAACATAAAATGATTCAAAAATATCTTATAAATAACTTGGTCTTTTGGGATAAAACCCAAAAATATCATATAAATACCTTAACTCTACCAGTTTCTGTTGCAAATTTTCATATTTCCGCCTCTTTCGGGATACACAATTATTCTCTGATGACTTTTGTGGTATTTTAAACACTGTCTAATAATTTTTATAAAACTATTTGGAAAGCACTTGTGATCAGTACACGCACAGAAAAAAAACAGTGATTCGCGGACGTCACTTGTCAAGAAGCTTAATAATCTTCTTTTTCTTCTTCTGCTTCTTTAAACTGTGATCAGCGGCCCGAAAAGACCACTACCATAAGTACAAATGTTCGAAATGTTATGTGAAGGACAATTTCCATAATGCTGTCGCTAATTCCAACATATCATTTCCAGCATCATTTCTAGCTCCAATATAAATATCTACACCAATACACTCAATTGCTATGGTCTATTATTTCCAACTATTATTTTATCTTTGTTCTCATTTGCTAATAATTGTCGAATAGTATGACGGAAAATACGTCCATAAAGTTAAAAATAATATTTTTCAAACTTACAATAATTAATACTTCCAATATTCTGATCATTTATATCAAATCAAAACTTGTTTACGAGCAATAGATACTCAAATCGCTACACAATGACATCACTTTTAGTCATTCATCTGTTAGCGTCTTACCAAACCTGCGTCTTTTCTAAGATGAATATGAGATAATACCACATTTTCTCTCACCAATTATGCAAAGCATTGTACAATATTGTGTTCTGTTCTTAATATCGTAATCGGGAGGTACCCAAAAAAGCAAACAATCATTGTACAGCGTAATATTTCTCATACTGGGTGTTGTATAGTGGGTAATTTGTTGATGTAACATTGACCTTTTTATTGTGTGTTGGCGGCACATTTAGAGTTTCTCAAAATATTTTCGAATGTTAAAATCCAGACCTAAATATTTGTACATAACTTGAAAAGGACTTTGGCTTTACATAAAATACTGAAATCTATCATAATAATAGACTACATAGAACAGAAGAGTACCTGGTACGGACATGTCATAGTGGCGGATATAGACATTTGCCTTGGGAGGGGTAATTTGCGTTAAGGGGGAAACTTCCAATGAAACACCAACCAAAAGACATAAAAAAAACGCAAACTTCATAAAACACTTAAACAATAACTTATATGCATTGAGTTCCCTTAATTTTCCTAACTAGCGTGTTTATTGGGTTAAATTTGTCTGTCTTTGGGTATGTTTCAACGATATTTTCTTTAATTTTGGACCTTGTTAGGGGGCGGGCGGAATTTCCCCTTTTTCCCTGGTTAGAAAAGCAGACAAAAAGACAAGAAGTTTGAGGATAAAGAGAATTGGTGGTGGTCAAATGAAGTACAAAGAAAAATAAAAGAGAAGGGAAAATTATATACAAAAGTGGCAAGAAACCAGATCCGACACAGATCTTCAAAACTATATGGTGGCGAAAAAGGAAGCGAAAGTAGCAGTAGCAAAAGGCAAAAGCCAAAGCAGAAGCGTATTCAAACCTATACGATCAACTTGATACCAGGGAGGGCGAAACGAAGATATATAAAATAGCCAAACAGAGAACAAAGAAAGCAAGAGATTTTAATCAGATTAGATGTATCCGAGATGAAAATAATAAAATACTAATTCACAAAAAGGATGTCAAAAAGAGATGGAGAAAGTATTTTGACAGTTTATTA
Source organism: Diabrotica virgifera virgifera (assembly GCF_917563875.1). NCBI lineage: Eukaryota > Metazoa > Arthropoda > Insecta > Coleoptera > Chrysomelidae > Diabrotica > Diabrotica virgifera. Next base: position 230,050,109 of record NC_065447.1, read on the forward strand.
AATGAAGAATTTGACAGACAGCCTGTGGAGTTAACGGAGACAGTAACGGCAATGGTTAACAGAATAATAAACGAGGAAGTGGCTCAAGCGCTTCAAAAAATAAAGAAAGGAAAAGCAGTCGGACCGGATGACATTGCTGGGGAAGTATGGAGAGCATTGGGGGCGACAGAAATAAGTTGGCTAGCAGGTCTATTTAATAGAATTATGGAAGTTGGACAAATGCCAGACGATTGGAGAAGCAGTATATTAGTACCCGTCTACAAAATCAAGGAACAAATCTGAACAATGTACAAACTACAGGGCTATAAAACTACTTAGCCACACCATGAAAATATGGGAGAGAGTAATTGATAGACGGATACGTGAAGAAACTGAAATATCCGATAATCAATTTGGCTTTATGCAGGGCAGATCAACAACAGATGCAATTTTCATTGTAAGGCAACTGATGGAAAAATACAGGAATAAAGAGACCAACGCTCATATGGTATTCGCTGATCTTAAGAAAGCATATGATAGCGTTCCTCGAGAGATTCTCTGGTGGGCACTCAATAAGAAAGGAGTCCCTGGCGAATATGTAAAGATTGTGAGAGATATGTATGAGGGAGTAACGATTAGTGTTAGGACAGGTGTGGGAGAGACTGATAAATTTCAGGTAAAAGTAGGATTGCACCAAGGCTCGGTGGTTAGTCCTTATTTATTCTCATTAGTTTTGGACCAGATAACAGCAAACCTACAGGGTAACATTCCATGGTGCCTAATGTATGCTGATAATGTAGTGTTAACAGGAAATAGTGAAAGAGACTTAGAACAAAAGCTGGAACAGTGGAGACAAGCTCTGGAGGAAAAGCTTTAAAACTTAGTAGGACAAAAAAACATAGTATTTGGAATGTTCATTTAAAGATGGAGTTACTACAAATAAAATGGTATCTTTGGATGGTGAAATGATTGTGAAAAGCAATAGCCTTAAGTACCTAGGATCGGTATTACAGAGTAATGGAGAAATATATGGAGATGCATGCAGTAGAATTAGGGCTGGGTGGATGAAGTGGAAAGAAGCGAGTGGTGTGTTGTGTGACAGAAAAATTCCAATGAAGCTGAAGGGAAAATTCTATAAAACAGTCATAAGATCCCCTATGATGTACGGAACTGAATGTTGGGCAGTGAAAAAGAAAGAGGAACAACGAATGCATGTGACGGAAATGAGAATACTTAGATGGATGAGTGGAGTGACAAAGAAGGATAAAATTAGAAATGAGTATATTAGGGGAAGTCTAGGTGTCCAATTGATGCCAAAATGAGAGAGCATAGGTTAAGGTTAAGATGGTTTGATCATGTTCAACGTCGAGACGTTAATCACCCAATACGAAGAATAGCTGAAGTGCAGATTCCTGGAAGGAGTAGGAGAGGAAGACCAAAGAAGACCTGGGGGAGACGATAAGGTAGGGCATGTTGATAAAGGGGATTAGCATTGATATCACCCAGGATAGAATTGTGTGAAGGCAAAGAGAATGATGAGAAGAGCAGACAAAAATCGTTGGATAAACAAAATAACAGAGTGCAACCCGGTCGGAAGAAGGAAGAGACATATCCCGATGATCTTTAAGCGATGAAGTAAACGAAGCAATGGAAAGAAGAAATGTGTAGGAAAGGGACTGGCAAAACAAAAAAAAAATGGAGAGAACGGTTGAGTGAAGAAATACAGTAAAAACTGTGGAAATCCTTAGTAGTACTGAAATCTATTTTCTTTTTCTTCATTTTTATAAGAAATTCTACTTGTTCATCGGCGGATTGATACCTCTATAGAAGGATGTCACTCCATCTTTTGCGTGGTCAACCAATACTTCTTCTACTGATTGGTGATTTACTGATCTATTATTCATCTCTTACTATTTTGACAACATGTGTCTGCTCCATTCTGTTTATGTGGTTATTCCATTCTTTTTTTTCTATTTAGTGTCCATTCGCTTATACACTGTGAAATCTATTTTGAAAATTAAAAGATTCTTAATAATTATAATGACCTGAAAACCGGTTTTATGTAACCGAACCCGTCGATGCAAGAATATCCTAAAATGTTATATGTTGCCTATCCTATTATAGGGTTGTGAGCCATGGTCTGTAAAAACCCAGAATGCTTAACAAATTAGAAGCAATCAAATTGACGCTATTGACGTATATCACCTAAAATCATCATGGATTTTGAACACATCCAATGATGATGTTCTTAAAATATGATGAATTCAGAACGTCTGCTCATCAGCACCACAAAAAGGAGATAAACAGAATACGTCGGGCATATAATTAGAGAACCTAAATACCATCTACTTCGCCTTATAATACATGAAGAAGTGGAAGAAAAGAGATGGATTCGTCGAAAAAACTTTCATGACTGCGTAATATTATAGACAATGATGTGGCTACATAGTAGAAGAATTATATTATTTCGCGCAACAGCCCATGGAGAAAGCTTACAAAAAATTGTAATATGATGACGACCAACGTCTGAATACTGACACGATAACCAAATAAAGATAATTTGTGATCACGCAGGACTTACTGCGAGAAGGTTCTTCATAGTTCAGATATGGCAAAAAATAGACAGGTACAGATGGCATTCATCGATTTAAAAAAGATGTATGACATAGTTCTCAGAAAACAACTATGGAAAACAATGAAGGAAATTGGGATAAAGCAGAGATTAATAGAAGCCGTAAAAAACCTAGGTATAGAACAACAACAGGGTAAGAGGTAAGCGTTATAACCGGAGTTAACTCGAACGAATTTAAGACCACAAAATCCTTACTGCAGGGATGCCCTACATCTACGACGCTATTCAGGATATTCCTAAAACAAATATTAAAACCATGGAAAAGAAAATGTTAATATGGGAATCTTCTTAACGTGCCCTATCAAGTCCCCTTGACGTTGGCGATTAACATGGCGAGACTGTCTCTGTCTCGAGCTATTCTAAATAGGTGTTCTGCTTTCTTTATTCCTGTCCACTCCCGGATATTCTTTAACCAAGAGGCCTTCTTTCTACCAATTCCTCTGCGTCCTTCAATTTTACCCATCATAATAAGTTGAAGAATATTATACCGATCCAAAACGACTTCTTGTACACGTTAAGTTTTGCAGCTGACTACGTGGTAATAGCTCAAGTTAAAGAAGATCTATACTATATGTTCCGAAAAGTAGAAGAAAAATACACAAAAAATGAACTGGAAATAAACCTACAAAAGACCGAATACTTAGCGAGAAACTTGGAAATGGACGAAGATAGGAAACAAAGGCAGTGAAAAATTAAAATACTTAGAATTCATAAACTCAAAGAATGGAATCACTGAGCAAGAGATAACCAAGAGATTAGCCCAGAAAAGAACATATCAAGCTAATGAACGGGGTCCTATGGGATAGACAGATTACCAGAAGTACAAAGAAAAGAATACAAAATACCTTGGTACATAGTGTTGTAACGAAATTGGCGATGGACTACCCCGCTAATTGAAACAATATTCGAAAATATTACCCCAATCAACTAAGATAGCCATCGTTACACCCTTAGCTTAGCTCAGTCACTCAGGTGTGTGTTCGTCTTGTCCTAACCTTAGATATGAACTCTGAAAATTTAGAATGGTAGCAAACAAAACAATATATTTTAACCAATCATGTTTATTGTTCATAAAGATATAATAAATAAAATGACTTAGTAAATTGCATTAACAAATGTATTCAAATTCTTGCCAAAAACTAACAATTCTGGATTATACTTATGGCTTTTGGTAGCTGATGGTATCTTCTTGATGTCGTATGGTACTGCTGCTGGTTCTGCAACAGGCTCTGGGGTTGTAGGTGTTGTATTCCACCAGGCCTACGGATGTTGGTCGTTGCAGTCTTGGTTATGTGGTTGCAGCCCTGATGACATGGTCCTCGTTGTTGTATCGCCGGCGATTTGAGGGTTGTTGAAACTCCCGGAGGGAGAACGGTGATTTTATTCCAAAAACTAGAAGAGTAAACACATATCAACGATCAAGAAGAAAAACCAAAATGTACCTTTGCCAAATAGTATTCAGAAATAGTAATTGGCAAGGGTAAATTACATAGAATTAAGATGAGGAGAATAGTTAAAATTTTGATCACTAAACGTGCATGTATGTAAATTAAAAAGATAATTATATTTGAAACTAAAATATCAGAACACATGGTCTGACATTGGAAGTTAGGTTAGATAAAAAACATTAGAAAAACTGTTAGACGGAGAAATATAATTATAATATAATGTTATTCTTACCCCAAGAGATAATTTGATGGAACAAAATGATTTATTTTTCGAATTACATGCCTTTTTAAGGATTAATTTTTCCCTTCCAGTTTATGTCATAGAGTAGGGATGACGGATGAAGTGACACTTTCATGACAGTGCGACATAGGTGGCGGGCATGTTCCGTATTGAGACAGATACTTACGGAGTGAGAATGTATACGAGGTACGTTCAGTATGTTGATTTAAATGAAAAGAGATATAGTAAATAGAAGATAATAAAAAAGGATAATAAAATGATAATCAAAGAGGATAATAAAAGAGGATAATAAAAGAGTGCTAACCAATTTTTAAAGGGGGAAATGGGTAAACCAAATAGAAGAAGATAATGATTAACGAAATATTAAAGAAAATAAGGCAAAATAATTATTTAAAAATAAAATATCAAAGATGTGACGTTTGCAACGTTACAGTGTAATGCCTTAAGGAGCAGAGAATAGGGATGTTCACAAAAAATTAAAAAGTCATTTCAAACATGTAAAACGATTAAGAAACACCCTAGGAATAATTGTCCAAAATTTCAACAAAATTGAAAAAGCCTTTCTATAAAAAATCTTTTCCGCAAATCGCCAGGAAATTTTGACATTCCTGTCAAAATTTCTTGAAGAAAAAGTCAGGACTTCCTTACTGTAAGGAAATGTCATTTCCTTACTGTAAGGAAATGATATTTCCGTACAGTTGTTAGTGTTCTACATAAATGATAGAAAACACATTGCTATTAAAACCTTGTAAATTACCTTAATCATTAAATTTTCTTTATCTGGAGCTTCCTGGATAAATTTTTCAATTTCTTCCTTCGTTAAAATCTTAGATTTCTTTGCCCTATAACCTTGAGCTTGCCGTTTCAATAAAGAACGAAGTTTTGAGTATGTAGATATATCTACATTGTGTTTAAGTGCAAGGGTTGACTTCAGCATTGAATAATTGGCCCATAATGTTGAAGATTTCATCTTTAAACAAAGGTCTAGGAAGTATGCCATTACAACATTTTCTGAGAAAGAACTCGTATTTTTACTCATGCGATAATCCATAAAACGTCTGTATGCATTTTCGTACTTTTCTCTTGATTTCTTTGGCAATAATTCTAATGAAGCAGTATTCACTGCCTCAACCAGCTCTGGAGGAGTCCCAGGAATGGAAATTTCATCATCACTTATCATTTTACTTTCGAGAACACCAGCAATTAAATTTATAAGCAAAAAATTAAAAAGTCATTTCAAACATGTAAAACGATTAAGAAACACCCTAGGAATAATTGTCCAAAATTTCAACAAAATTGAAAAAGCCTCATTGACAATTCAACCTCAATACGTTTCCATAGTAACCCAAGTAATTTTATTAGGAATTTCAAAGCACCATTTATTTGGGAATAAAATTATCGCGTTTTTTTTAAATCAATCAATATCTGTCGAATTTTAAACGATTTGCGGAAAAATATTATGTTTACCTCGTAGGAAAAGCCACATTCCTGGACTCTGTGTTGCTAAGTCTCGGCTTGCGCCTCGACTTAGCAATCTTCACAGTCGTCCAGGAATGTTAAGCTTTTCCTACCCGGTAAACAATGTACTATTATTAGAAATCTAGCATTATTTTAAATTTCAAGAACGCTTCTCTATTGGCCTGACGTCACTAGTTGCATACCCCAAGCGCGCGCCATTCTCATAGTGTTACTGTTTACCTGTTTGACGTTTCAGGTCATTTTTTATTTTGTTCTCTTCTTGTTTTATCAGGGTTAAAGTGGAGTTTTATAGTGAATTTGTTTAGTTTAAAGTGGATAGACTGTTTGTAAGGACATATTTGGGTTTTACAAAAATAAACAAATAAAAGAGAAGAAGGTTTTCAGAAAGCCGATTCGTATAAACTACCGACTGTAGTGTAGATGTAACAATGGTGTATGATTTATTGGCATCTTGTAAAAAAATAAATCTACCACAGCTTTACTGAGTGTATATTCCATATAATTTTCCATGTCTTCTTTAAGCTAAAAAAATAAATGCTTAATACTCCACAAAAAAAAATAGAGAAAGTTGTATGCATGCATTGTACGCATGCATATTGTATACATAAATTGGCTGGTTATTACTTACTTTACCTTGGTTAGGTGTATTAAAAATATTTTTATTCTTCTTCATGTGCCTTGTCCGTTGTGGACGTTGGCTATCATCATGGCAATTTTAATTTCATTTGAGGCGTTTCTGAATAACTCGATCGATTTTTGTCAAATCATTGGCGTAAGTTTTTAAGTCATGAGTGTCTTTTCTTCCGGGTCCGCGTTTGCTCTCTATTTTACCTTGCGTTATCAGTTGGAGTATACGATATTTATCATGCCTCATGATATGACCGAAATATTTAAGATTTCGTTTCTTAATTGTAAAAGAGATTTCTTTTTGTTTTCCCATTCGACGCAATACCTGTACGTTGGTGTGGGTCGCCCAGGATATTTTGAGGATACGTGGGTACACCCACATCTCGAATGCCTCTAGCTTTTTCATTAATGTTTCCATTATTGTCCAGGCCTCTGCGCCATATAGCAAGACCGGAAATAATAATATTTTAGCAGCCGCATTTTTAGTGGGAGAGATATTATGTCGCAATGGGTGAAAATATTTCTCATGCATGTTGTTAAATGTTGCTATGTCCTTTTCAACTCTAGATCTTATTTCGGTTGTTTCGTATTTCGAGTTGACAACTGTTCCAAGGTAAAAAATATTTTTGAACTTGGGTATTATACATTTTCATTTCAACCAATATTTTCACTAAATTATTAATGATTTTAATATAATATAAAGTCATACCTACATCCACATGTAGTTATTTCAAGGTTTACTTTTACTGTATGTATTATTAAAATCCCGTTTTTAGGAATATCCCAGTTTAAGGAATACAAATTTGAGGTCCCGAAACTTTTTCATTTACTCTTTAAGGGGGTAGGTGCAAAATCTTGGTCCAATGCTATTTAAATTTATTCATTTTTTTCGAATCCTGAGAAAACTAATAAGTATTTTTGAAAAATGTAAATGCAGAAAGAACAATTGCATTATTACCCAAGGCCGAAAGTCTCTGGAAAGCTTCTATAATGTTTATTTTATTAAGTTAGTTCTTTAAGTTAGTTATTTTAAGTTCTAGCTGCAACAAACCATTTCTTTTTCTGTTTTAAATTGGCTGGAACGGTAATAAAAATCTTGTCAGAACTGTTTTTTGATGTATTTACACACCCAGGAACAAAATGCGTACATTCAAATACACTGAGTAATTAAGTATACAAAACTAGTCATCGATCAAAGACGTTACGACTGCTGACGTCACAGACCGTAGCCTCGCTGCAGGGTACCGTTTTTCTAGCCTCCAAGAAAATCAACATTATGAACTCATTTATCTTAAAAAATATACATTTTTAAACAGTTTTATGATTGTTACGTTTTTATATACCTTGTAATCTATTGAATTTAACTATATTTAAAAATTAGTGAACATCCCTATTGAGTAGGTAAGAAACAAACGAAACAGGTCCAAAATTACAGTGACGACTTAATGAGAAGAAGCTATATAGTAACTGGATCGTACAAGAAAAGATGAGAGAACAAGAAGTGGAAGAAGACGAACTATGCTACACTGAAGAAAAATGTTTAATTTGTTATGGACAAGTGAGAAGAGTGGATACTACAGATTTTGGATTGGAGTCCAATAGGAAAGAGAAAAGAAGGCAGACCCCAAAGATCATGGAGTTATGAATTGGACGAAATCATGGAAAGACGAGACCTTGAGATGGAGAATGGCAGAATAGAAATGACTTGAGACGTTGGCGAAAATAGGAAGCGGACGACAGCCGGACAGCTTTTTAATTCAATTCGTTTGACGATAGGGAATAAACTTCCCTGTTCTACAAATGTTTAAATCAGCGTTTCCCAAATGGTGGGTCGCGACCCGGTACCGGTCCACGAAAGAAAAATGCCGGGTCGCGTCGTCTCGCCGTCTCACATATTGCATTTTAAGACCGCGCTCTGACTGACGCCACCGCTATCTTTGTGATATTTTTGACTTCTTAAACAATGTAAATAGGTATGACATTACAAAGTAGCAATGTAAATGTATTTAGAGTACAAGAGAAGGTGGAAGCTGCAACAACAAAGCTTAATTTGAGGACACGTCGCGCGCAAGTAGGAAATTACAAAACTTTTAAAAAGCTAACAGAACTACAAAAAGAGTATAACGTGAATTCATTGTAGGATGAGATTTCAGTAGCTTTCAAGGAACACCTGTTCTGGAGGCAAATCTGAAGGAATATTCCCCCATCCACAGCAACAAAGTATGGATAAGGAATCCATTTACAATGGACAGAGAATCCGAGACAGTCCTTCCTGATTTAGATGATTACCACTGATTGATTATTGACTGCCTTGCCGCCAGGAGTACCCAGTTTTAGCCGGAAAAGCGGTAAAATTTCTAATTTCTTTTGTTACGACCTATAGGTGTGACGCGGGGTTTTCAATACTGGTTTTCCTAAAAAATAAATACATATAGAAATCGTTTTGAAGGACCTGAGGATAATATTAATATTTTTTCCTCCAAACGTGAATTTTTTAGTTAACCAGAAACACTTGCATACTTCTCATTAATAAATTATTTGATTTTTATTTTGTTTTATTACATTTTTGTTTGAGCTAATGATTCTTTATTAAAATATAATAAAACATTTACACACATACCAGGCTATACAAAAAAAAATGTGGGTCACGAAGGATAAGTACAAAAATAACCGTGCCACAGAAAAATAAGTTTGGGAAACGCTGGTTTAAATACAAAATCAAAGAACATAATCTAAGTTAACACTGACGTCATGGTCAAGTTCAGCTAGCAAACATTTTTTACGCATTATATAAATAAAAAATTAACAAAGTTATGTAAAATAATTCATTAAGGTGATACAGTAGCGATCAACAGGTAGCCAAAACGCGTTCCAAGATTGCGGCTGTAATTTTGAATATTTTTTCGAGATATTTGGAACACGTATTCGTAATATAATATAGAATGGCGGTACAGAGCCCAATTTGAAAAATATATTAATATGTGGAAATTACTCTGTAATTAAATATAATATTAAAAAAACGAGCATGTACCGCCATTAAGAAGAACAAAAAAATACACTTTCTTCAAATAAACTTTTTTATCCGATGCCTAGATTTTGTGACATTTTGGAACTACTAATGAAATAAAAAATTTTAGTAGTTCCAAAATGACAGAAAATCTAGGCATCGGATAAAAAAGTTTATTTGAAGAAAGTGTATTTTTTTGTTCTTCTTAATGACAGTACAGCCTCGTTTTTTTAATATTGTATTTAATTACAGAGTAATTTCCACATATTAATATATTTTTCAAATTGGGCTCTGTACCGCCATTCTTTATTATATTACGAATACGTGTGCCAAATAGCTCGAAAAAATATTCAAAATTACAGCCGCAATCTTGGAACGCGTTTTCGCTACCTGTTGATCGCTAATGTTTCCTCTTAAACCTCTTAACTTCTCTTCTATAGTCGGTTCGCTAAACTCAGACACAACTAGCTAGTGATTTTAATAAGTAATTTTGTCAACTTTGTCAAAATTGGCCAAAAACAAAAAAATTACCTACTAAAATCACTAGCCAGTTGTGTCTGAGTTTAGCGAACTGACTATATAGTCCAGAGAAATAAGATTTTTCTCGTGACACATCCCCCTCCAGGCCGAAACCAAATTTTTTGAGTAGTATGGACATCTATATTAATAACCTTTATGTTTCCTGCAGTCGATTTTGATGATATACATAGTTATAAACAAATGAAGATCAAAAAACGGTAAATTTTCGCTTTTTTCATCTATAACCAAAAAGTTAAGCATTTTAAACAAATTTAAGAGTAAGAAACTCATAAATCGTCTAAAAAATTTCAATAAGGCGTTCGCTAAATATGTCTATCCTTATTGGTTGCTTAGAAAATTGCAAAATAAATCATAAATTTTGAATTTTTATAAATATTCATAACTTATGTAAAAATTGCAAAGCCACAGGAATCGAATATACCCATTGACATAATAAAAGCAGACACCGAGCAGTCAGTAGAGATGCTACATACACTTTTGAATAAAATATGGACGGACGAAGAATTGCCAAAGGAGTGGAAAGAGGGATTGATTATAAAAATACCCAAAAAAGGAGACCTGAGCAAATGCAACAATTGGCGTGCAATAACACTACTAAGTGCTACATCCAAAGTGCTGACCAAAATCATTTTGGAAAGATTGAAGCCGGAACTAGATAAAAAACTGAGAAACAACCAAGCAGGCTTCCGTTCCAACCATTCCACTATTGATCACATTTGCACCCTTAGAATTATCTTGGAACAAACAAATGAATGGAATAAAGATATATATGTGAGATTTATCGACTTCGAAAAGGCCTTTGACCGTGTAAATAGGGCACAGATGTGGAAAATCCTTAGATTATATAGGATACCACAAAAAATCATAAACTTTATTAAACTCTTCTACGAAGGATACAAAGCCAAACTAGAACATTCAGGTGAAGTAACAGAAGAAATATCCATAGAAAGTGGAGTCAAACAGGGTTGTGTACTATCCCCTACCCTATTTCTTATTATGATAGATTGGGTAATGAGGAAAGTAATCGACGATCGAACAGGCATCAGGTGGAACCTTTTCAAACAGCTAGAAGATCTCGAATTTGCAGATGACATCTGCCTTATAACTGAACACCGAAATCATATGCAAGCAAAAATTGACAAATTGGCACAGTACTCGGACACGATCGGACTTCGAATAAACACAGAAAAAACTAAACTTCTAAAAAATAATAACCATCCAAATAATAAAATAATGATAAACGGTAAAGAAGTAGAAGAGGTAGACAAGTTCACATATCTGGGATCTGTCATGGAAAGGAGCGGGGGGTGTAAAAAGGATATACAGACGAGAATAACAAAGGCGCAACACGCATTCAACGCTTTAAATAAAATTTGGCAAACAAACGAAATATCGGAAACAACAAAAATTAAAATATTTAACAGTTGCATTAAAAGTATACTGCTCTATGGAGCAGAAACATGGAAACAGGACGAAAATACAACTAAAAAACTACAAACATTTGTAAACAAATCTCTAAGAAAAATCCTGAAAATATACTGGCCAAATAAAATAACTAATACAGAACTATGGGAAAGAACAAAGCAAACTAACGTATCTACTACAGTCAAGGAAAAAAAATGGAAATGGATCGGCCACACTTTAAGGAAACACCAAAGCAGCATAGCAAGACAAGCACTTGAATACCAACCAGAGGGGAAAAGAAAGAGGGGCAGACCAGACAACAGCTGGAAAAGAACAACAACGAGAGAACACAAAAAAATTGGACTAAGATGGGGCGAAGTCAAAAAGAGAGCAAAAGATAGAAGAGAGTGGAGGGAATTAGTTCACAATTTATCCAGAGAATAAAAACAAAAGAAGATGCGCTGTCCCGGCCAGACAGCAATCTTACACTTTTGGCCAAGAAACGCATAAGCGCCCAATACTCCACAAGGAGGGATGGAACGAGAGAGATGTAAAAATTAACTTAGAACCTTCTTATTACACGAATTGCTGAGACCTCTGGTGCTTAAATTACATTTTAAATATTAAAGCAATTGGTCAAATATTTTAGAAGTTATTTAATTTGCTTATCCCAAATTCATTTTTTTTGCAACACTATAAGTCAGAAAATTATGAGGCTACAGTAAGACTTCTGAGAGTTTATGGAAGGAGAACATTTATACTATTGACTTAATTAAAAAAAATGACAAGAAGTAATTTTAAACAGTGTAAAATTATTTTGCAAAAACACGTCGATTAAAGTTTTTTATTCGATTTATAAGTTTCTCACTCTCAAATTTGTTTAAAATACTTAACTTTTTGGTTACAGACGAAAAAAGCGAAAATTAACCGTATTTTGATCTTCATTTGTTTATAACTATGTATATCATCAAATTCGGCTGCAAGAAACATATAGGTTATTATTATAGTTGTCCATACTACTCAAAAAATTTGGTTTCGGCCTGAAGGGGGTTGTGTCACCAACAGGATATTTTTTTCCTTATTTCTCTGAACTAATAAAACTGTTGTCCTATAAATCGACCGATAAAAATCGGTAAAAAGTACATTTCTAACGTACCGTTGAAATCTCCACGATAATAACAAACGAAATAGACTAAAATAGACTTTATACTCAAAATTTGTCTGGATTAATATCGCACCGAGGCATTATACATTAGTAAAAGGTTATGTTGGTCAGTGTATGATGTTTTTTTCAAAGAGTCCTCCCTAGTCCGTTCTTTTACGGTAAAATATTGCAAAACCTCTAAATTTTAAAGAACCGCTTGGATTGACATGAAATTTGGCACACACATAGCTAACAAGTCAAAGAAAAAAAGTGATATTGTGCCGATTTGTACTTTTGCCCTGGGGGTGGTTTTCACCCCCTTTTGGGGGTGAAAAAATATTCGTCCAAAGTAAGTCAGGAAATGGATAAACTGACTAATTTTAAGTAACTTTTGTTCTATAGAGTTTTTTCACTAAGTCAATACTTTTCGAATTATTTGCCAGTGAATATGTATAACATATGGCAAAAATATTGCCTGTAAAAAATTTAAAAAAATGGTGTATATATCACGTCTCTATACCTAGTAGAAGCAGAGTTATAGCTAATGAAAAATAGGTTCATATTCGTCAAATTCCAAATGGAATACTTTAACGTGAAATAACCAAAAATGAAGCACATTTAAGTGTTTAAAAAAAGCTTCATTTTTGTTTTATAAAAAAAATTTCTAGCGTCAAAAGTAAACAAGTTACACTAAAAATAAAGTTGGTCCCTTTTTGTTTTAGTAAAAAAAATCGAGAAAATCGCCCCTAATTAGTATCTTAAATGAACTTAATCGTTACGATTTGACGTATTTCGGATATTATGTGGGTTATTATCAACTTTCGTACTAAGGTAAGTTAGCTTAAATCTACATATTTTAACCTCAGGAATTTAAGGTTAAGCTATGACCCATTCTTTACCAAACACCTTGTATAGGTATATAATCATAATCCCTCCTACCGTAAGGTGTAGGAATAACCTGAGACAAATAATCCTCAAAAACATCGTATATTTATTTCTTCGTGGTAATCATTCTCCTCAAAACCATGTTCGCTACCAATGTGCGTAATTATTGGGAACATTTAAACCAGTAAAAGTAAAATAACATTCGAGAAAAGCTTCTCGAGAACTTATAATTTTTTATCTACCCATACTTTAGCCAGATTTTCGTTTAACCAGATTTCATCTAAATAGAAAATCCATCTTCCGTCAAACCTATTTTTTTTTCTCAAATGTTGCCTTTACCAACAAACAATAACTTCTGTATCGGTCAATATAGGTTTTTTTCTTTGATTTTCATAGCAAAAACCGATTTCCTTAAGTAAGTTCCATATCTTATTTCGGCCAAAGTGAGGAAAATTATTATCTATTATTGCCTTTAATATTGTTTCCAGAATCTCATTGTTTTAATAGAATAAATGAACTTTTCTCCGAAGGACGTTTCTATGACAGTCATCAATTTCCATTGGTTATTTTCCTTCATGGATATTGTTATATCCAAGAATATCCAAGACAGTCTTATTGAACACAGTCTTATGGGATCAGAGTATTTCCAAAAAGAAAATAAACATAACATCTATAACAGCATTGTTAAGAGGATTATAACATACCTATAGCAGCGATTTTAAATACAAAATTAAAGAATATGAGCAAAATTAAAACTGACGTCATGGTCAAGTTCACCTGGAAAATATAAATATATTTTTACCTACTATATAAATAAAAAATTACGAAATTTATGTAAAATAATTCATTAAACATCTTAATTCTTTTCTAAAACTTGTCCTATAAAATTGACCAGTTCAAGGCTACATTTCTAACCTACCGTTGAAATCTCCACGATGATGACAAACGAAATAGACCACACACTCAAAAAATTTTCTGGATTAATATCGCACCGACGCCGACGCGTCATACATGTAAAAGGTTATGTTGGTCAGTGTATGAAGGTTTATTCGCATATTATATGAATGCACACTTTCAACCCAGCAAGGAAAACTATACAGTTAGGTGGATATAAGTAAAAGATGACTGCGAAATGTATGCTGGGTCGAAACGGTGTTACTTATAGAAAAGTGGAATAAAGCGGAAAGTTGCTTGTAAACGTATTCTTACTCAGTCACTAAATGTACCTGCAATGGTATAGAGGTGTGCAGGTTCGGACTTACCGAAAATGACAGCATGGTATGGTAACATTAAATGAATGTGTGAAGTTTTCTGTATAAGTTGTATAACGAAGGATAAAATATAAATTGATCTAATACAACGATAAGTATCAAGGAAGAATAAAAATAAAAATGTATACCATTTTTATTCAGTTGCAATGCGAAGGCAAAACAATCTTATTTTTCAATTAGAATACGAAGCGCAGTCCAGCACTCTGAATCGACGATTTTCGACTCTTATTGGAGTCTCATCGGAGAGACGTAGGCCTGCTGCTCCATACTCTAAGTGACCAACAACGAGAGTTTATCCCCCACACCGCAACTGACGTGAATGGATTAGGTGACTAGCGTCATCTGGCAATTGAAAGGTAAAGTTACCAATAACTTTACCTATCAAGGAAGACTTTATTAGACTGAGAAATGCCGCAAAACAATTGGGCTTCCGAATAAACGAGGAAAAAACAAAATATATAACTAAAATATGAACGGAACAGCGAGACAGAAGAGGGCAAAACGTTACAATGCACCAGAACAACTTTGAAAGGAAAGGGTAGATGAGTTTAAACATTTGGGAGCTACGATCACATCTGACAATAACATTACTCATAAACAGAGATTAACAACAAAATGCAAAGTGCCAATCGTTGTTGGTTTGCGTTACAAAAAATAATGAAATTAGAAGATGTATCCAGCCGTACAAAAATAAGAATCTACCATTCTGTAATAAGACCTAAATGACGTATGCCTGTGAAACATGGACAATAACAAAACAAAATGATAACTGCTTAAAAATCACAGAAAGAAGAATTCTTAGAGGAATATATGGAGCCGTTAAGGATGGTACCAGAGAACTTTAGACAGTGAGAACCAACCAATAATTGAAAGAATTATATAACCAACCAGATATAGTTAAAATAATAAAGTCACAAGATATAATATGTCAAAAGACAAGAGCATCGTGTCGCCACATTCTCAACATTTTACAAAAATTTATTACATTTCCAAGCTGTAATCTGCGTTAAAATTAAGACAGCCAATTTGTCCGTAAAAAAGTGACTAAAAAACAAAAGAAAATATAAGACATTATAAAAAACCCAATTCAGCAATAACGTGACCTCAGAATATCTTGCTATACCTAAATAATTTTGTTCTTCTTCTTCTTCAGGTGCCATCTCCGCTACGGAGGTGGGCAATCATCATAGCTATTTTAATTTTTGAGGCAGTAGCTCTAAATAGTTGTTTTGAGCTGCATCCAAACCATTCTCGCAGGTTTTTCAGCCATGAAATTCGTCTTCTTCCAATGCTTCTTCTGCCATCTATCTTTCCTTGCATTATGAGTCGCAGAATGCCATACTTCTCGCCCCGCATCACATGTCCGAGATACTGTAGTTTTCTTTCTTTAATAATTGTAAGTTCAACTTCCTTCTCTTTACCTATTCTTCGTAATACTTCGTTGTTCGTAATTCTATCTAATAATTCTTCTATGGTACACATTTCAAAGGCGTCAAGTCGTCTCATTGTCTCTACATTTAACGTCCATGATTCCACTCCATAGATAGTACCTACACTGTATACGTAACATTTTGTTAGGCGTACTTTAAGAGCTAATGTTAAATCTTTGCTTTCATTTTCATAAAGTTAGAACGTGCTTTTTCGGTTCTGACTTTGATTTCTGCAGTGTAGTCATTATTTTCTGTTATACGTGTGCCTAGGTAAGTGTACTTTTTACTCTTTCGATCTGCTGGCCCTCTACTATCAAGATTTCGTTAGTATTATGGTTCTTTTTACTTATTTTCATAAACTTCGTCTAAGGTCTTCGTTTTGTTAATTTTGTTTTATTTAAAAATTTGAAATCTAAATTAATATTGTTCTCGATAATATAACTTTGCATGCTTCTACAATAATTTACAATGTACATTCTAATTAGCGATAATCCCCCTGAAGAGAAGAACGACCACAAGTTAATCGTTTTATTGTTTAGCTCCATAACTTCCACCCCAGGGGGTGTCCCGTTTGTCTATCGGCTCGATAATAGGTGAACAGAATTTTTGATCGGGGCTTTCTGCACGTAAACGTTTACGTGCAGAAATAAATTTTTAAAATAGGGATAGCCACCTGAAATTTACCGTTATGATTTTAGAGAAATGGCCTTAAAAGAAAATTAATGATAAAATTTATTGAATGTTTTTATTACTAATGAACACATTAGTAACGTGACGGAACGTTACAACCTGCATAAATGAGGATTTTTTATGGATATTTAAGCTACAGACTATAGCAGAGAACCTAAAAAAGTTAATCATATTATGACCAGACACTAGATTGCAGACGGCAAATAGCTTACTGACGACGAAAAAAACCATTTAATTTTTTACTACTACCGCTAGTTTTGGAGGATTTGAACATGAAATAATATTTGTTTAAATGTAGCAAGGTAATTCACTCTCAATCATTCAACAAAAAAATGCTAAGCCTGAAGGGCAAGACACGGTATCAATGTCTAGCAAATCGTCCGTCATCATTAAATATGGCTGATCTTAGTTTTAGCTCCCATAGGAGTACCTCCACTTTGTTAGTATTTCTTCTTCATCTTTTTCTTCTTTTTCTTTTTGTATAGACATGACTCTGTCTGTTTTTTTCAAAGTGCCTCTAGTAAGTTGTCGTTCCATCGTTTTCGTGGTCTTCCCACTGATCGTCTTCCTATTGGGGAACCATCTCTCGCTGTCCTTACTACTCGATTTGTTGTCATTCGGCTTATGTGGTCATTCCATTACATTCTTATGTTTCTTACCAAATCTCCGCTGTTTCGAGCAATCTTTTTGTTCTATCTGTGTCTAACCGTGTTTTTGCCGCGTATGTCATTATTGGTCTGATGACTGTTTTGTAAATTCTGCCTTTCATTTCTCTTCCGATATTTTTATTTCTCCATATTGTGCAATTCAGGCAACCTGCGGCTCTGTTTGCGCTATTCACTTGATCTTCCACTTTTGTTTCAAGCCTTCCGTTGCTAGATAGTGTGATGCCTAGGTATTTAAACTCCATCACTTGATCTATTATCTGACCCTCCAACTCCAATTTACATCTAATTGGATTTGCTGATATAACCATGCGTTTTGTCTTTTTTGAGGAAATTAACATGTTAAATTTTCTGTCGGATTAAATTGGTGCAGCATACGTTGTAAGTCTTCTTTTCACTTTGTGAGATTAGTATTGTATCGTCTGCATAGCAGATTATTTTAAGTTGTTTTTCTCTCATTTGCTATCCTCTTTTAGTTCTTATTTTTTATTATTTCGTCCATGATCAGGTTGAAAATTAAGTCGGTCAAAACGGCAAACAGGTGTATGTTTTCAAAAAACTTTTGATAGTGTGTAAAAAATATTTTATTATCAGCTAAGTACTTTCGACACATAACGCGCCATCATCAGAGCTTCGTCCTCTTATAAAACCTTCATAGAAGAGCAATTGCTAAACGACACAATAAAAAACATGGATACTGGGCAAAAGCCACAGATATAGGGTATATTAACCCTTTAAAGTTAATAAAATCACATCTAAATTCTTTTAATAATTAATAAGACAACATGGCTGAGTCAAACCATTTTGAGCCCACGTGAACAGCTCAAAATGGTTTGACTCAGCCATGTTGTCTTATTAATTATTAAAAGAATTTAGATGTGATTTTATTCACTTTAAAGGGTTATTATACCCTATATCTGTGGCTTTTGCCCAGTATCCATGTTTTTTATTGTGTCGTTTAGCAATTGCTCTTCTATGAAGGTTTTATAAGAGGACGAAGCTCTGATGATGACACGTTATGTGTCGAAAGTACTTAGCTGATAATAAAATATTTTTTACACACTATCAAAAGTTTTTTGAAAACATACACCTGTTTGCCGTTTTGACCTATTTAGAAGTGTGTACAAGTCTTGCAGTCATTTCCAATTGAAAAATAAAGGACTCAAGGAATCCCCATGTGTTATCCCATTGATAGCTTAAATTGAGTCAGTCAGTTCATCTTCTACTTTTACTTTTATTGTGTTGTTCTTGTAGATGTTTTCGATAGTTTTAATTATTCGTAGAGGTACCTGTCTTGAGTACAACAAATGAATAACGTCCTTTAATTTGACCCTGTCAAAGGTTTTCTTAAGGTTCACGAAACATACATATGCTGGTTTGTTGTATTCTAACGATTTCTCTTTAACTCGCCTCATTATAAAATTCTTCTTCATAGACAAATAATAATAATTATTGATATTAAATTAAAAATAAATCGAATCAATGAAACTACTGATATAGGTACCTACTGTATACTATAACGTACTTTATATAACGTAGAATACGGTACTGTATGTTGAACAGGTAGACAAAACTTGTTTCCTGCTCTTACCTGTCTTGAGGTTTAGATCGAACTTTCAGTACTGTAGCGTAGACTCTGTTTGGTAGGTGAGGTTAATAAGTGAGTGCGCCGAGAAAATTACCGTTGGTTCTGTCAGTTTTTTTATTACCAAGGAATTTGAACTGTTTACTCGGTTTTCACATGTGCTTTTCTTCTAGTTCTTGTGGATTTTAACTCAAGGTACGTAGATATTTCTTCTATTTTGCAAGATACAATCGAAATACTAAATAAAGAACTAAAAAAAGGGAAGGCCTTACGGTTTGTAAGCAATCAGTGGTGCATATACTGAGTTTCTTGAAGGTCGTACCTGTATCAAGGGATACGGTTGTATATGCATCTTATACAATAAAATGATATTTTATTTCTTTTTATAGAATTCATTCTTTTTTTTTCTTAATGCAACACACGTCAGGAGTTTATTTTTAAAATATTGGCTAAATTCGCTGTAAAGAATATAATAATCAAGAATCTGGTACTTAAATAGTTAACTACAAGATTTAAATCCTATTTATCTATTGCAAACTACTATTTTCTTTTATTAGAATCTGACAATCTAGTGACAGAAATTTTATCACTTTTTGGGTTTTTTTTTGTTTTGGACAGTTTTGGTTGTTTGGGTTAGATGATTTGGGTCTGCTGAACCCAAACATGTAACATGTCATCATAATTATTGTTCCACTGGGTCTTTTGGGTTTTGGTTGTTTGGGTTAGATGATTTGGGTCTGCTGAACCCAAACATGTCATCATAATTATTGTTCCACCAGATCGTTTTGACAAAATACAACAACAGATCACATTTTTGACATATCGGATAATTTAAAGCAGCGCTACCTACATATTATGTAGTCTTGCTACCCATCAAATATATGTAGTTACAAAAATCATCAAATATATCTTCCAAAAATTCGGAACCTTTTCCTCTAACCTAACCAGCATCGCAGCACAAAGCTGTTAGGTATTTGGTGTCTTCTAAAACTTCCCTTTATGTGATTTTCAAAAAGGATTATTTAAAGATGGTCCCTTTGAACACTCTAGCAATAATCCACCACCAAATGGGTGTCCCATCTCTCCTGATACCTCTGTGCCATCGTTTTGATATCTTGGTGGAATCCCCCTGTTCCTCACTTAAGTCACACAGATTTTCTAGGAAATGTGTTTCATGGTGCTCTTTTTGCAAAAGAGCACCGTGCATTAGACTTAATTTCAGTCATCGATTCTGAAATGTAAAATGCGAATCTTTTGTTGTCTTATCCGAGGACCACCAAATATTCCGGCTTTCAATTTGTCTGTACTATGTAAGTGCATAAACAACTTAAAATAATCTGCTATGCGGACGATTCAATCAAAGTGAAGATAATTTATTGTACAACGTATGCTGCACAAATTTAACATAACCGTCAGAAAATTTAACATGTTAATTTCCTCAAAAAACACAAAATGCATTGTTATAACAGCAGATCCAATAAGATGTAAATTGGAGATTCAAAATCAGTTAATATAACAAGTGATGGAGTTTAAATACCTAGGTATCACACTATCTAATAGCTACAGAAGGCTCGAAACAGAAGTGAAAGATCAAGTGAATAGCAAACAGAGCCGCAGGTTGCCTGAATGACACAATATGGAGAAATAAAAATATCGGAAAAGAAATGAAAGGCATAACTTAAAAACAGTCATCAGACCAATAATAACATACGCGGCAGAAACATGACCCGACACAGAGAGGACAAAAGGATTGCTCGAAACAACGGAGATGAAAACCCTTCGAAAAATCGATGGAAATACTCTATGGGACAGAGCTAGAAGTACAGATATACTTCGTTAATAATTACGTTAGCTTGTCCTTGAACTAAAACATTTCTTTAAGGTGATACAGTAGCGATCAACAGGTAGCAAAAACGCGTTCCAAGATTGCGGCTGTAATTTTGAATATTTTTCGACATATTTGGCACACGCATTCGTAATATAATAAAGAATGGCGGTAGAGAGCCCAAATTGAAAAATATAATAATATGTGGAGATTACTCTGTAATTAAATACAATATTAAAAAACCGAGCCTGTACCGCCATTAAGAAGAACAAAAAAATACACTTTTTTCAAATAAACTTTTTTATCCGATGCCTAGATTTTGTGTCATTTTGGAACTACTAAAATTTTTTATTTCATTAGTAGGTACCTAGTTGCAAAATGACACAAAATCTAGGCATCGGATAAAAAAGTTTATTTGAAGAAAGTGAATTTTTTTGTTCTTCTTAATGGCGGTACAGGCTCGTTCTTTTAATATTGTATTTAATTACAGAGTAATTTCCACATATTAATATATTTTTCAAATTGGGCTCTGTACCGCCATTCTTTATTATATTACGAATACGTGTGCCAAATATCTCTAAAAAATATTCAAAATTACAGCCGCAATCTTGGAACGCGTTTTCGCTACCTGTTGATCGCTACTGTTTCCTCTTAAGGCCATTTTGTTTTACTCCACTGTTGGTCCTTAGCCCTGCTATCCCAAAAGACACAAGAAACAATGATATTTTGTATAGCCACCTTGTCATAGAAGAAAGTTTACAACCTTGAAATCAGTGGCGGATCTAAGGGGGTGTCACGGGGGGTCACGCCCCCCTCCCTCCCACCCAGACGAAAATAAATATCAATTCAATAATCCTAAAAAAAGAGTAGAGAGCCGTCAAACAAAAAGAAATTAGGCCCATCCAAAAAATAATTCAAAACCCACTTATCCTAGGGTTGGTAAGACCAAGTGACTTTGCATCAGAGAAAAGTAATTAAATCACCCTCAAGATCCATGTTGATGAAAAATCTTAAATCTGAAACCAGTCACCTAACTGTGGACTCTGGCTGTTATTATATATCTTTACGTCAATGTAGAAATGTCACCTTTATCTGATACCTATTTTCTACACCATTTGGTCATTCCATATGCCCTCTTTAAGAATTCTGCAATTCGTTCAGTGTTTTTTTGATCTTTCTAGCTTTTCTGTCTATATTTTTTACTCGTTCGTCGTGAGGACTCTCTATTTGCCTTTTCCTACCTTTTCCACATTTTTTATTTGTCTAAAGTGGAAGTAGTATTTATATGGGCAAAAGGGCATGCCGGTATACTGGGTAATGAGAAAGTGGATGAGTTGGCCAAAGAAGCAATAAAAAATGGTGAGATTCTAACTCAGATCTTATCGACAGAAGCAATTAATGACGTTAAAGCTAGAATAAATAAAATATGGAAAAAACAATGGAAAAATATTTCAAGCATATCAAAAAATTTATATTTTTCTTTACATCAAGAACTTCCACCGCCACCTGAATACATATTTAAGTATAACCTGCCAAAACAAGATATTTCTACTAACGTCAGATTAAAAACTCGACACGGAAAATATGAGGCACATCTGCACAAATTAGGAATAGTTAATTCATCAGTCTGTTTTTGTGATAATGTTTCGATTAGAGATTTGAACCATATTTTCTGTGAATGCAAAATTAACGAGAGATATATATTTACGACAAACACAAGTTCATTTTCCAATTAGTATAGAATATCTAATAAGTTGTCATAAAATGGAAATATTTAAATTACTCATTAACTACTTGAGAGAAACAAATATAGCCATTTAAGTGAAATAGGTATAAATATATCAAAACTAATAAATTGAGGTAAAAATAAAATAAAAATATGTGGCTAACGGACCCGCATCCAAGCCATTTTTTCTCTCTCTCTCTCTCACACACACACACACACACACACACACACACACACACACACACACACACACACACACACACACACACACACACACACATTTTTTATCTACCTTTTCCTATCTGCTCATCATAATTTCAGAGGTTTCTGGTTTTTGGAGCATCTGTCTCCTGGTATTCTCGTTTGGTCTCTTTGCTTCTATGGCATATTATATTATTTATATATCAACTTCAGGTCTCATCCTTATTTCTCTATTAATGACTCTGTCCGCCTTAGTTAATCAGCAACTTCGATTCCAAAAATCCATTTCGAGTACCTACTTTTAATCTGTTCCAGTTTTATTCTAATTTCCCACATCTCCGATCCGTATATCGGAATATTCTCTACACGCCTACTATTGTAAAGTCGCCTTTAAAATCCATTTAGGTCTTCCTATCCCAGATTACTGGGTGCAGTTGTCTCATTGCAACTTTTCCTAGTACCGTCCTATTTCTAATATTCTCGCCAATTTCACCCTTTCTGAAATTAAGGACCCATGATATTTTTATTTGTAACCTAGCCTAGATTTGTAGTATCAAGTCTCTATTGTTTCCCCTACTACTAAATACTCAGCTTTATCAAAATTTATTTCCAGGTCCGAATAGGGCAGTCAATGAGGGTATTTGGCTCCGAATTCCATCCTACTACATAAATTTACTTGATATTTTCACAGTAAGTAGGAAATAGCTCAAGAAACAAAGTCTACCCTATGCTCATTTGTGCTTTTATCTTGGGGGTGGTTCCCGCCCCTTCTCAGGGATGAAATTTTTTTTGCTAAAATAGCCACAGATGTGGCTAGAGAACTTAATTATAAGCAAAAACATTGCTATAATTTTTTTTAAAACTCAATACTTTTTGAGTTATTCGTGGTTGAAAATTTGTCATTTTCATCGAAAAATTACTCCTTTTTGGACGATTTTTGGCGAATACCTTAAAAACTATGCGTCTAACGAAAAAATTGTATAAAATATATTTTTTAGCTTATAAAAAAACAAAGAGATTTGTTCTTTCATAAATCTACTTGTTATAATACGAAACGAGATATGGTAGGTGAAAAGAATTTGTTTTTTTGGTGCATGCTCAAATTGGTGTATTCAACTTGAAATAACAGAGAAACGGTCGATTTTAGGTGTATAATGATACTAATACCTTTTGTACTGCTTGAAAACACCTTTAAAATGAGCAATATTAAATGTCGATTACATTCAAACTAACCAAGACATGCTGCAAAAAAATTGATGACTAATGTATTTTAAGAAAAAATGAGGAGTGTATTTAACCCCTCATCCATCAGAATATAAATGCATCATTTTCCTTCTGCAATACCTTTTATTATAGTGTTATTTCTATGTTCAAACAGTTGGACGGGTTTTAACTGAATGGTTTTTAGAAAAAATAAGATCAAATTATAGAGCGCATTTTTAAACTTTCTTAAAAATCTTCTTTTTCTCTATGTAACTCGAAAATGATAAGAGATACGAAAAAAGGATACTGCACAGAATGTAGGGTAGTTTTACATAAAAATTTTGTTTTTGTTTTGCATTACTGTATCTCTTATCATTTTCAAGTTACATGGAGACAAAGGAAGTTTTTTAAGAAAATTTAAAAATGCGCTCTATAATTTGATCTTACTTTTTTTCAAAAACCATTCATTTGAAACCCGTTCAACTTTTTTTACATATAAATAATACCGTAGTAAAAGGTATTCTAGAAGAAAAATGATGAATTTAAATTCTGGTGGATATGGGTTAAATATACTTCTCATTTTTTCTTAAAATACATTAGTCGTCAATATTTTTTGCAACATATCTCGCTTAGTTTGAATGTAATCGATATTTAGTATTGCTTATTTTAAAGGACTTTTCAAGCACTACAAAAAGTATTGGTAGCATTATACACCTAAAATGGACCGTTTCTCTGTTATTTCAAGTTAAATATGTACATCAATTTGGGCATGCACCAAAAAAACAAACTCTTTTCAACTACCATATCTCTTTTTGTATTACAGCTAGATAATTTACGAAGGAACGAGTCTTTTTCTTTTTTTATAAGCTACAAAAATGTTTTATATAGTTTTTTTTTTAGTTAGATGCATAGTTTTTTAGGTATTCGCAAAAAACCGTTATAATAGGTGTTATGTTTCAATGAAAATGGCCAATTTTCAACCACGAATAACTCAAAAAGTATTGAGTTTTCAAAAAAAAAATTATACAACAGTTTTTACTTAGCCACTTCAGTGGAAATTTTAAACAAAACATTTTCCACTTCAAGATAAAAGCTTACATCGGTATAGGGTAGACTTTGAATAGAAGATAAGTAGAGGATATTCCCAAAATTTTATTAAAATCAATGCAGTAGGATAAAATTCGGAGGTAATATCCTATTCTTCCTCCCATTGACTGGCGTAGAAAGGTATTAATTCCCGAAAGAAGGTTATATCGATTTTAACACAACTTGTATTCTTACTACACAAAGTTTATATGAAGGTATGATGTTGATGAAGATGCAAGAAAAATGGAGGCCTCAAACTGACAACAGTTGGCTCAATATTATCTTCGTTGATTTTATGAGTGTTGATTTCTTAAAAAAAACCCGGCTCTTTTCTCACTTTATTTAACTTCACCTCAATATAATCGGACTTGCTAATATTTCATTTAAAAAATTATTAGTTCATACAATGTCACTGTCCTTTTATTAAATAAATTTATTATAAAAAGTAGCTAACTTTGATTCGATAACTATTGAACCAATAAATTTTTTAATAAGATAATCAAGAATTTGATTAAATGAAGGTAAAGCGATAGTTTTATCTTATAGGAGTGGTAATTTAATATAAAAAGACTGTAATGGATTAATATTTCTGGACACTGTTTCTAAAGCAAATAATGCACATATTAATCAAATCGACAAATTAATCGACATATACAAAATCATCGTGACGGAATGTAATTGATTTCATTCTCATTTAAATACAAGCGAGGAACACACAATGAAAGGTTATACGTAGTTATACCAAGGAGCCGATATCAAGTAAGGTCTAATCTCCAAAACTCCCTATAGTCCTGTCGCCAGGGGGGTACAACGGCCTCCTTTATTCAGATGGACTTACCCAAGTTTTTTATGTGTTTTGACCCGTAGAACACGAATTTTTTGGGTAGCAGTTGATCCGGATGTCGATAAGTTTGTTATTAACAAAGAACTTGAGGGATTATATTACAGCGATTTTACGCAAAACAAAATTTTTTTTTGTATTTTGTGGGTCATTCTAATCTAACGTTCTTACAAGTTTTTTCGTAGGATGCATAGTTTTCGAGATAAACGCGGTTGAACTTTCAAAAAATCGAAAAATTGCAATTTTTGAACCTGAATAACTTTTGATTAAAAAATAAAATAGCAATTCTGCTTACCGCATTTGAAAGTTCAAGTCAAATTATACCGGATTTGATTATTTGCATTCCTAAAAATTAATTTTTTTATTGTTCAACAAAGCTATAAACACATAGTGCTTGAGTGTGTTTTCAATGCATCTCTCATATAAAATCGAACGAGTAAGCGCTTCTACAAACAGTCAATTTGTAAACCCTATTCCATGAATATACGACTGTTTTGGACTATCTCGACAACGAATATTTTACTGTGCAAGATATGAAGAACAAAAGTAAATTGCAAATTACATTATTGTTTATAAGAATAATTATTAGAGCCATTTACTTTCGTACTTCTTATGTTGCACACTAAAATATTCGTTGTAGCGATAATCCAAAAAAGTCTTATATTCGTGGAATGGCTCATATTACGTAGCATGCATTAAAATGCATTAAAACACTGTTTGTTTATAGCTTTGTTTGACAATAAAAAAATTAATTTTTAGCAGTGCAAGTAACCAAAACCGATATAATTTGGCTTGAACTTTCAAATGTGGTAAGGTAAGCAGATTATTGCTATTTCATTTTTTAATCAAAAGTTATTCGGGTTCAAAAATTGCAATTTTTCGATTTTCTGAAAGTTTAACCGCGTTTATCTCGAAAACTATGCATCATACGAAAAAACTTGTACGAACATTTTTTGCTTAGAATTACCCAAGAAATACAAAAAAATGTTTTATTTTGCGAAAAATCAATTTTATGTAATTCCTCAAGTTCTTTGTTTATAACAAACTTATCGACATCCGGATCAACTGTTACCCAAAAAATTCGTGTTCTACGGGTCAAAATACAAAAAAAAAAAACTTGGGTAGGTCCATCTGAATAAAGGAGGTCGTTGTACCCCCCCTGACGACAGCACTACTAGTACTCAAAATTGACGGGAATAGTTCGAAAATTTGGACACATTTTAAGTGAGGCTTTTTCAGGTCGCGAGTGATGCTTTTTGGCACGAAAGCATTTTACTTATTTTCCTTGCTGTGTATTCCCCGGTGACCTGGAATACATTCGAATGTGACACTGTTATGTTCCTTCAGTTTGCCGAGTTCTGTATTGGAGTGGCACTTTCAAATGAGTAGTTACAGTCTTTACAATTATGATTACCTAGTATGTGTTTATTGCAATGTTTATAATTAGGAAGATGCACACAGAAAAAGTGAATACGGAAATGCTGACAAACTTCACTTCTTTCCGTGTTTAGCCAACCTCGATTCATTGTCCCAACCATAAAATTTTAATGAACAAGTACCTATTGTTTAATTCTAAGCTAGTTGTAAGTTGAGCCTTTGTTGAAGAAGCCCCAGTGTGGTGAAATATGGCATGTAAGGCGAGCCGCACACCAAAGAAACATGAAACGAAAAACATGAAACGTGAAACAAATAAAACACTGCTAAACAAATCTCAAAGTCCGCCTGCCAATGAAACGAGTGTGATTCATGCTCATGACACATTTTTATTTTCGGAGAGTTTCATAAATGGCCGGACGTATTGTATATTTGTTTAGCAGTGTTTTATTTCCATGAATCGTAATTTACGTTTCATGTTTCTTTGATGTGCGGCCTGCCTAAAAGACCCAACTTTCCACGACATATCAAGGTTCTAAGTTCATTTTTACAAAAGTTATTAATATTTATTAAAAATGAAGAATTATTTTTAGTTTTTTACAATTTCTTAAGCAACAAATCAATAAACGAACATTCAAAAATTGTGGTTTTAAAGCTTTGAATATGTTTTATCAAATAATTGCCTAAAAATTCGTTAAAAATGCTTTATTGGTAGACGAAAGATCTTAAAATGGTGCATTTTTGGGATTAAATAATTAATAATTTAAAAAGTCCACCGAACCCATTGCAGGAAACATATAGGTTTTGGTTATTAGGTTCATAAAACTCAGCAGTTCTGCTAGGAAAGGATAGGAATGATTTGCAGGCACTCCTACGTGTCGTGATGGACCATAGCCAACAAATGGTCTGAAAGTAAACATACAGAAAACCCAATGGATGGTTATCAGCAAAAAAAATATTGCTAATAACTTGGCAGATATTAGAATAAATGGAGACATGGTACAGAGAGTAAAAGCATACAATTATTTAGATTGCTGGGTGAATGAAAAATGGCACTAATCACAAGAAGTTAAATGCAGAATAGAGCAAGCAAGAACATCATTTAGGAAAATGCACCAGTTACTAATCAACAGACAGCTAAAAATTACGCTGCGAATAAGTTTATTAAGCTGCTATTTGCTCGGCATTTTGTTCTATGGAATGAAAGCATGGACCCTCACGGAAACAATGTACAAGAGGATTGAGGCTTTTGAAATGTGGGCTTACCACAGAATGTTGAGGATATCGTGGATGAAACGAGGTACAAATGAAGCGGCAATGCAGCATCTAAACAAAGAAGGAGAAGTACTGAATACCATAAAAAGAAGAAGACTAGAGTATTTTGCCCACGTGACGAGAAATCCGAAATATGAAATGCTACATGTAATTATACAACAGGGTACTTGGTACTTGTTTACCTTATTTTTCAATTCACACTAATGTCTCATTTAACCGTTTCATATCCTCCGTATCATTACCGTAAGATAAAAACATCACCGTACGTTGTTTAGAAGTAGTCAACCATTTCTTCCATTGTCTCGACGTCTCATTATTAACGAGAAGAATTCAATTGTGTACTAATACTTTTTTCGTGTATGGTTATACTGGTTAATAATCTTCTGAAAATTATTCAGAAGTTATTTTCTTGTAGCATCCTAATAATTTTAATGATCTTTAATTTGGGTACCACTGGGTATTTTGGATACTAATTATATTTATTCGTAACAACTGAATAGTTTCTACATCTCTGTGACCCTGGATACAGTTATGATTGGCAATATCGTTCGGTTTAATCAACATCCATATAATCGTACTTGTTGTACAAAATCGTGATTTGCCTTAGACTATATAACAAGGTCCACGAATTTCGTTATCAATTCATAGACAATCAACAACAATAAACTAAGCTATAAAGTAAAGTACCAGGAACACATGTCGAGTTCGTTATTTCGTAAGCGGGCGACTTTAAGGAAAAATCCTAAAACAAGTCGATTTTTAATTTAAATTATGAATCTTTGACATAATATAATCTTGCTAATGACGTCATCCATTTGGGCCTGATGGCATAATTGATGATTTTTTTAAATAAGAATAGGGATCGCGTGCTAGCTCATTTGAAAGGTTATTCAATTCTCAATTCAACAACATAAACACTAACATAATTATTTATACAGTGTCCAAAAAATTGTTTTTAATTAAATTCATTGAGACAAAAAAGAATAATGTATGTAATTCATTTAATTCAAAATACATCTTATTGCTGTCAGAAAACAAAAAAATGTTTATTTCACAAATAAACATTGCTTTTCGCTCAAATTCAATGTTGAAACTGCCAAAAGGCAGGTGGGTGGCAGCCTGAACATTGAATTTAAGCGAAAAGCAATGTTTATTTTTCAAATAAACATTTTTTTATTTTTTTTTGACAGCAGTAAAATGTACTTTAAATTAAATAAATTACGTACATCCTTGTTTAATTATTTAATCAATTAATTTAATTTAAAAATAACTTGTAATTAGGTAGATAAATAAATTATACGTTTTTTTAGTATATGTTTAGTGTGATTTATAAATTCTTGTAAATTAAATAAAACATAAACTAAGTGTTTTTATTTAAAATAAAATGTTAAAATATAAATAAAGTAAATAATAAGTAACAATAAATTACCCCTTTACTCATTCCCGTACTCATCGGCGATATTGTACCATTTGCACGGCAAAAACAAAAACTCAAAATTAGTTGTGTAATAGTTTATATAAAAATGTATAAAAAGTGGTATGTTATGTTATATATAGAAATATGACAAAAAGAAAAAAAGAGCATACCTACATAAGTAAATCAAAAATATATCATTCAACACAAATACAATATATTATATACTATACAATATACAACATACAACCAATCAATAAACGCTCAGGGAATACCATATTCTATATTAGAAACAGTGGTAAAGAATTAGAAATAAACTAAAGCAAGTTACCGATTCGCTTGTAGAATCTCTTCACTACGAACTGTAGAAGACATACAAAGTTGTAGCCGCACCATGTTCTGCTGTTGATCGGCATTTGGTAATATTTATCACACACTACCGCACATTAAATCGCACATTACCACACACTAAATATGACCCTAATACATATTTTATATTATTACACTTTAATCCAGCAGAACAAAAAGTACCCCCTCTGTGGCTCAGTGGTAAGAGCGCCTACCTTTGGATCGAAATTTCCGAATGGCCGTGAGTTCGAATCTCACCAGGGTCAGAAATTTTTCGTTTATTATAAATTAATAAATGAAGATAGTTTCTGTCCTTGTGGGATCGGTACTCACCGGAGGGACCGCAGACGTTCGGATACAATTAGTATCTCTTTGCAAAGACAATGACGTCGACTTTGCAAAGTAACAAGACACTTACTCAACACACACACTACACATGACACTAAGTACCTCATGTTGTGACTGGCTGAATGACATGAAGTCCGTGTCATTAAAAAAAAAGAACAATAAGGCACGAAAAATATTCCGTACTTATATAAAGTGCCTCGGTTCCACCTTCCGACGATGGTGAAACATAAACTGGTAAAGCTAAAATAAATACTATAAGACGATGATTTCATCAGATGAACAATTCTTTATCTATTTCGATATTAAGGAGATAGTCGCAAAATCTTGGTCTAATACTATTTAAATGCATTCATTTTTTTCGAATCCTCAGAAAATTAATAGGTATTTTTGAAAAACTTAAACGCAGAATGAAATAAATATTACATTATTACCGAGGGCTGAAAGTCCCTGAAAACTTCTATAATGTTTATTTTAATAAGTTACAGGGGTGAAAGAAAGAAAAAATTAAGCGTGATTTTTAATTTCAAATATTTCATTCAAAAGAAACTTTTTGTTTATTGTAAGGGACTTTCGGCCCTCGGTAATAAAGTCATCTTTCATTCTTCGTTTAAATTTTCCAAAAATATTTATTAGTTTTCTCAGGATTCGAAAAATATGAATGCATTTAAATAGCATTGGACCAAGATTTTGCGCCTTCCTCCTTTAAATCATTTTGTACGTACATAACAACATTTTAGGGATAGATTGTTATATAAAAGTAGTTGTTATTATATGTTAAACACCTATTTTGTGTAAATTATGTATATGTATAGGTACGAGGTTTATGTGATGTATTCCAAAAAGAAGTTTACCCATTATACGCGTCGGTACTAATATTCTTCTTGGGTATGGATTTTAAGAATATTACACCGCATATAAAGAATTTGGAAGAAGCTACAAAGTTGAGAAACAACAGCAAACAATTATTAACCTTGAACCCTTGAATATTTTAATTCATCATCATTATCATCATCATCAATGCCGTTACATCTTTTCGTGAGTCTTTGCCGCGTTTACTATTGCTTTCCATGTTTGTCGGTTCTATGCCACTATTCCCCATTGTTTCACTCCCATTTTCTCCAGATCATACCTGACTGCATATTTCCATATTTTTCTAGGCACTCCTATAAATCTTCTACCATCTGGCCTTTCCCAAAGACACTCTTTATAAGGCAATTGTCGTTACTGCGTATCACATGCCCTGCCATCTGAGTATATTTCTGTGTTGATACTTCTATGAAAATATCAGGTAATACTAATCTTTCAAAGTGAAGATGATTTACAATATATGCAGCACCCATTTAATATAACCGCCAGAAAATTTAACATATTAAAGACAAAAAGAAAAACCACACTATCTAGCTACGGAAAACTCGAAACAGAAGTGGAAGATCAAGTGATCAACCGGAACAGAGCCGCAGGTTGCCTGAATAAAACAATATGGAGAAATAAAAATATCGGAAAAGAAGTTCTTCTCTTCTTCTTATACTTATTGTAGATCTGTCGATCTGTTAATTCCGACGTTGAAGGATTTCTTGAGAGATAGACTGCCAGCTATCTCTCCATCTTTTTGGTGGTCTCCCGGTGGATGCTTGCCTGCTGGTTTTCCTTCTAGTAGCATGCTTTTGGTTTTAGAGGAAAAGAAATGAAATGCAGAATTTACAAGCAGTCAATAGACCGATAATGACATACGCGGCAGAAATACTACCTGACAGAGAGAGGTCAAAAAGATTGTTAGAAACAGCAGTGAGTAGCAGAGATGAAAACATTTCGAAAAATCAATGGTATATTACCTTTAAGACACTATGTCCATTACCCATAAGGCACTTTGGGACAGAGCTAGAAGTACAGATATTCGACGGAGATGCAAGGAGGAAAACACTAATAACTGGGTAAGAAACAAGAGTAGAATGTAACGACCACTTAAGCCGAATGGCAACAAATAGGACGGCAAGACACGTTTCCCCAACAGAAAGACGATCAATGGGAAAACCACGAAAACAATGGAACGACAACTTACTGGAGGCGCATTGAAAAAACTGACAGGGTCATGCCTACACAAAAAGAGGAAGAAGAACTGTCGCTTAATTCCATATAAACATAATATTTAAGAGCAATTAAGCAAGAAAGTAGTTTTAGAACCTTGTTGGTTCTAAAAATATACATACATTTTAAAAATGTATTTTTTTTAATAGAGTTTCTTTTAGGTCAGTTATTATCCATATAATTATTACATAAATCATTAATCAGAGAAAAATAAATAGTCTTTAATACCTTCTCTTTATAATGTTTTGTTATTGTAACCACCGAATATAATTCTAAGCAGATATCTACCAATTGGACGGTCACAACGCCTTTCATTTTACGAAGATACAATAATCAATTTTAATTTCTTTACTTTTCTGTTCTGTAATTTGAATATCAATCCAACATTTAATCACATTAATCATCGAAATCTATTGGTTTTAATCAACAAATGAGACCATCAGGGCCTGGCTCACTAGCAACTCGGCGAAACTTGCAATAAGCCTCACCGAGAATGGCTAATTCAGGTCACTGCGATGAAAGAAGGTTGTTAAACTTAAAATTATCCGCGAGCAAGATGTCTTCGGAATTTGTAAGCGTTTCCGAAGAATTCACATACCATTTAGCTTCAACAGTTTTAACATTCAAATTAGGAGAAATCACAAATATTTCTTGCGTGATGTAAGTTTAAACTGGCTGATTTGGTGATTTAATTTTCGCCAACTAAGGCTATTTAGACGATCGCGCACATTTTTAGTGTCAATTGTTAGGTTAATATTCGAAAGTGTCCAATCTACTTATTTTGAAAATTACTGTTTCCAAAGGATTACAGTAATAAAGCCTGTGCATATTCTTGACACAACTTAAACCACAAACTAAATTTCTGCAGTTTTTAAACCAGAATTAATAGCATTCTTCCTATTAAATTGTCTTCATTTATCTTTTTTTTTGTATCTAAAATTGCATTATATTTGTAGTTTTTTGTTGCTTTTAAAATCTACTTTGTTTCTGGAAGTTGTCTGTTTTGAATCGGTCATGCAGCAAATTAGTTTATTTTACATCTTCCATTCCTTTGTGAAACCCATTCCAGAATAATGGACCCATGTACAGGATGATACAGGTCTAGTTAGTGGGTGCCATATATATTTGGAGTCACTTTGTTGTCTCCAAAAAGTGTTTGCCTCCTGCGATCCAATGCCTCGTAGTCATGCAAGATATGGTTGACTGTTTCAGGTTCTCTGCTACCGTATCTGCAGCTGAAGTCTCCATGAAACAGTCCCATTGTATGCAGGTGTCCCTTAACTGGCGCATGCCCAGTGAGGAAACCTGTTAGGACTCTGAGCTGATTCCTGATTGTTTTCAGCAGTACTTCAGCCCTACTTGCACATGTCCGTCCAATGTACAATGTGTACATGTACAACTTGCCATGTGTTTTACTGGGTATATTTTCCCCGTGCGCGTTGTGTTGGCTTCTGATCCAGGCTTTCCTGCGTTCGCGGATGATGTTTGTTGCTATCTTGCAGTCGGCTCTGGACTTAAGTAGTTTATAGCTGATACTCTCCTGGCAAGTACATCAGCTCTTTCATTGTCGTATATGCCCCGATGACCTCCTGGAACCCATACCAGTTTAACACAATCGTGTTCCTCCAGTCTGTCAAATTCATGTCGAAATTCCCACACTATCCTAGAGTTGACCTTAGGGGTTATGAGAGCCCCAATGGCTTCATGGCTATCTGTGCATATTATTTGGATCGAATTGATCCTTCTGCAGTTTTAGATCCGTTCGTATACCAGGTATAACCTAGTAGTCTAGGTCGAGAGTTTCCTCTATCACATCCGTCTCGTTGGTAAATGTTCACTTGGAAAGGTACTTTAGGTTTAAATCGGGATGTCATTTGGTCAGAAATCATCATCAATTCGGCATCTCTAGTTTCATTTATTATACTACTATGACCTGATTTAACAGATACTTTGTTTAGGTACTCAATGTGGGTTTCGTGGGAGGATAAAGGATTACTTTATTTGGAAGGATTTCATTGAGTTGTCTCTGTTTAGAATTTTGTCCTCTTCAGGGTATGTGTTGAATTTTGTTTGTGTGGCAGAAAAAGCAAACAGTCCGAAAAAACACTGGGGCAAGGGTGGTGGGCCTGAGTGTTGCCAGACGGTGGTGGTTCAGCTGACTATCAGAGATCAGAGAAGAAAGTTTGATGGCATTGACGTTGGTTCCATTGACAAATGTGTGTACTGTCCGTGCTTTGCCCTCGACCAAGCTCCCTAGAAATCATTGTATAATGGACAGGCAGGCCTGCATTCTGCGTCGGCGGTCAGGAGGTGGTTTTGGACATTGCGTGGACAGTGTGCATTCAAGTGGTAGAAAATAGTTGCGGCTATTTTTTTAGGGCGAACAGGTATAATTGTGCAATGAAGTTGGGAAACCCAAAAAACCAAATTCTCCCTGTTAGGGGTAGGGAAGAGGAGTTAGAAGAGGAGGGTACGGTAGGCTAGCGGGGTAGCCTCAAGGATTTCTTCGTATTCTGCCGGGAGTTCGTCAATGCATGTTTGCATTAGAGCGGACGGTGGGTGAATCTTTTTCCGTTTGGGCTTTCGGTGGCAGAATACGTGGCCGAGAGAAGAACAGGAACATTTTAGAGATTGTTGTGTGTCGGAGAGGGGACCGTTGATTACTTTAGATGTGAAGTTTCTGTTCAGAGAGTTTAGTCTCTCGATAATTGTGAGGATATTAGAAAGGTTATGAATTTCATTAGATGAGAATCTCCAGTGCACGTAGTTTGATCTACGCAGGATTCTACGCTCCACCCGCAACAACCTCACTTTCTGTGCTCTATTGAAAAGGCTATAGAGACCTGCTTTGTACTCAATGATGGGTCGAATATAGGTCTTGTAAGCGTGGATGAGAGTTTTCGTGTGTGTCTTGCCAATACTCCCTGAGAGAAGGTTGAGAAGTCTGGCTCTATTTCTTACCCTATCTAAAGTTGCCTTTAGGTCTGCATCGCAGTTGAGAGTCCTGGTAAACAGAACTCCCAAATAGGTTGCAGTCGGGCTGAGCACGAGCCTCTCTCCCATCAGTCTCAGTGGGTATTGGTCGTCTTCATTTCTAATAATTCCGAGTGACACAGAGGGGGCGCGAAACACAATTGTTGTTGTTTTACAACAGTGGAATACAATAAGGAATGTGAATAAATTAATCTTTTCAAAAGATTACAGTCAGAAGCCTGTACATATTCTTGACACACCACAAATTAAATTTCTGCAGTTTTTAAATCAGAATTAACAGTAGTCTTTCTATTAAATTGTGTTAATTTAGCTTTAACTTTTCTATTTATAGTATTATAAATTGCATTATATTTGTAATTTTTTGTCACTTTTAGAATCCACTTTTTTAAGCTGTCTGTTATGAATTGGTCATACTGCAGACAAATACAAATAGTATATGCCACGATAATCTGGAACCCATACCAGAATTACACCGCCAGTCTGTCGAGTTCGTGTCAACATTCCTACACTTGCCTAGATTTCAACTTAGCTTATGAGAGCCTCAATGGCTGCTTGGCTATCTGTGCATATGTTGATCCGCTTCAGTTCGAAAGCCCTCAAGCCCGAAAGCAAAAATTTCAACTTGCTATCTTCTTTATTTTTAGTCCTGCAACATTTTGAAAAGATTAATTTTTTTTGCGAAAGCTGGATTGCAAAATTTATTTTGCAAAATCTATTAAACCGATCTTAACCAAATTTACAGTATTGTTTTATCATATCATAAAGTTTTTTCTGGGTGAAATATGAAGGTCCTAACTGTAGCAGAAATGGTTGAAAAACGTAAAATGTAAATACTTGTTTTCTTATATTTTTTTCGCAATTATTGCTATTTTGCAACAAGGGCAACAATTTTAAAAAATTTTAACCAATCTTATATTGTATAGGAAATTTAATTACGCAACTTTTATATCAGTACAACTTTTCTTGGAAGTGAATACTTTTAAAGTTATATGTAATCAAAAAACATTGTTTAAACAATGTTCCGGACCTTTTTGAGTGGGAGGATAACTCAAATATTATTATATGGGTTAATTCCAAGCAATTTCTGCAAAAAAAATAGAGTCACCTCTCAACGTTCATCTCAAAACAGATCCGCCCTGGACTAGAGGTATATTCTCCTAGTGAAATAGAAATGTTGAAGCCATGTTCAATTTCAGCGATTTTGCAACCTCTGTATGCCGTTTCAATAATATGATTCTAGAAGCTCTGCAAAAAAAGTGTTTGTTTGTTTCGTTAAATATCTCTTTGTTTGTGCTGAATTTTGTGTTTACGAGCCAACTCCTCAGATTTGGGAGCACACAATAATAGCAGGGTGTCAAATCAGGAGAATAAGTCCGATGATAAAGCAGTTCGAAGCCCAACTCATGAAGGTTTGCCATTGTCATAATGCTTTGCTGATTCAGTGCATTGTCTTGTAGATGCTTCAGTTTGTCCAATAATGCACAATAATATTGGCTATTGATAGTTGTATTAGTTGTATATCTTTCAAGATAATCAAATAAAATTATGCCTTTGCAATCCCAAAATACAGTGGCCATGACCTTTCCGACCCATTGATCGACTCTCGGCTGCTGCGGAACACTTTTGCCGTCTTCAGTCCACTGAATATTTTTATCCTTTTCTCTCTTTGTACTTTGTGTATGCGCGTTTCTTAAAAATATACGCTATTAATTTTGTATATATTAAAAATATTTTAGTAAACTTAAAATTCATTAAGAGGGTATCCTATTTAAAATTCAGCTAATAAAAGTTCCCATCATTAACACTAATAATAAGGTACGCATTCTAAAGTGCATATACCTAGCGATAATAAATTTTCAGTGTTCATTTTCATGAAATTAATTTACGCCCAGAGATGGTAAAGATATAAAATAATATGTTAATTCGCCGTAAGATTTGATTAAATCTGCTAAAAGAAACTGTTAAAAATAACAGTATCCGATATTCTAACGTCACTAGTTCCCAGACGGTGTTTAAATGAACATAAATATACAAAATATACAGGGTGTAACAAAAATACAGGTCATAAATTAAATCACATATTCTGGGACCAAAAATAGTTCGAATGAACCTAACTTACCTTAGTACAAATATGCACATAAAAAAAGTTACAGCCCTTGGAGTTACAAAATGGAAATCGATTTTTTTGAATATATCGAAAACTATTCGAGATTTTTTTATTTAAAATGAACATGTGGCATTCTTATGGCAGGAACATCTTACAGAAAAATTATAGTGAACTTTGTTTACACCATAAAAATTTTATGGGGATTTTGTTCCCTTAAACCCCCTCAAACTTTTGTGTACATTCCAATTAAATTATAATTGTGGTACCATTAGTTAAATTCAATATTTTTAAAACTTTTTTGTCTCTTAATATTTTTTCGATAAGGCAGTTTTTATCGAGTTGCGGCTTCTTTTTTAATATGTTTACATAAAAATTTTATGGGGGTTTTGTTCCTTTAAACCCCCCAAATGTTTGTGTACGTTTCAATTAAACTATTACTGCGATACCATTAGTTAAACACATTGTTTTTAAAACTTTTTTTGCCTCTTTGTATTTTTTTGATAAGGCACCTTTTATCGAGATGTGGCTTCTTTTTTGATATGGTTCATAATATACCTAAAAATATAAATCATAAATAAATTTTTATATTACATATTAAAAGTGTCCATAATCGTACTTAAATACAAATATGTGGTGAATTTGACAAATATTCAAAATATCTCAATAAAAACTCGACTTTTCGAAAAAGAACTAACAGGCAAATAAGTTTTTAAAACATTGTGTTTAACTAATGGTACTACAATAATAATTAAATTGGAACGTACACAAAAGTTTGGGGGGGGGGGGGGGGTTTAAAGGAACAAAACCCCCATAAAATTTTTATGGGGTGTCTAAATTTCACTACAATTTTTTTTCAGATACTAATGCCATAAGAATGTCACGTGTCCATTTTCAATAAAATATCTCTAACAGATTTCGATATATTGGAAACAATCGATTTTCATTTTGTAACTTCAAGGGGCTATAACTTTTTTTATGTGCACATTTGTACTAAGCTAAGTTAGGTTCAATCGAACTATATTTGGTCCCAGAATATGTGATTAAATTTATGACCTATATTTTTGTTACACCCTGTATATGTGTAAAGGTCTTCTTCCTTAGACGTCTATAAATATTTCAAAATCAAAAGTAGCCAACTCAATCCAGTCCTCGAGTTATAAAATAAAAAATATATAATAAAATAAGAGTCAGAAAAAAATTTAGGGTGCCAGAAAAAATTGAGCGAATCGGAAAAAGATGGAGGGTGTCAGAAAAATTGAAAGGATATACGATAAAATGGGAGGATGTCACAAAAAATTGACTGCGGTGATTGTAGAAGGCAATCGATTGTATTGCCCGTCGCCAAAATCACTACCTAGTAATTTATAAAATTGACGATTAGAGAAACAATGGATGTAATAAACATTAATAGTGGTGTATGGTGACTTGTGGACAATGAAAACGACATATTTGTTGACCTATTCGATAGAATTTACCAAGTATTCCAAAGGATTCTACTGCAATGCTTCTTTGGAATTGACAAGAAATGCGTTTTACGATCATAGCTATACTTTAACAAATTTAATGTTACTCTTAGAAAAGAGATTAACATCGAGATGCAGAATTATGACAGAAAATGTAGATTCCTCGAAATATGTATAGAAAAGGCGTAAACTTAAACCACTGGAATATACTGAGAAGTGGAAATATAGGTATGTTACTCAAAAGCTACATAAATTTAGAAAAAGCAGTAAAAGCTATCCAAGCACCGAAATACCGAAGTAGCGAAGTATCACAATATTTTAGTATACAAGATCAGAATGAGATGAGATTAAAAAAGATTACAAGGGAAAAAAAGGAAACAGTTACTATCGACAGAGAAAAGATGGCAAATGGTACCGTAAAAAAATAAAAAACAAGCATACTAGAAGAGAAATAAAGTTGACAAAAAGCAATCATCATCATCATGGCTTATTCATTCCTGGCTCTCTGATTAATTTGTTGCAGTAAATCAGTCTGCTGTTGTCTTTTTATTATTATATATGTAGCAGCGTGTTGTGTGACTTGGCCCTGTCTACAATTTTCCTCCATTCTTTCCGGTCCTTACATCGCTCCTTCCAATTGTAGATTCTTAGCTTCTTTATCTCTCTTAAGACTTGATCTCTCCATCTTGTTTTGGGTCTTCTCTTTGGTGTCTTTGTTGTTGGTCTTCAGCCAGTTATTCGCTTTAGCGTAGAATCTGGGTTAGTTTTTTTTGTGTGTTCCAGCCACCTGAGCCTTTACGTCTTCGCGAACTTGGTTATGTCTTCACCCTGGATGGTTTCTTTAATTTCTCCATTGGTTAACCTTCTAAATTCGCCTACACCTATCATCACCGGTCCCATTATTCGTCGAATTATGTTTCTGTCCAACTTAATTTCATCTTTTTGTGTCAAGCACATCGTCTCTGCCCCATGGGTACCAAGAGCTTTGCGTATAAATATTAATCATTTGTTAGATTTCTACTTCTTCTTTTTCTTAGCCTTCTATCATCCATGTTTGGACATAGGTCTATTCCGGTCCTTTCATCGGTCTCCATCCTGAGCAACCTACTTGCAATTTGTTCCAGGTATTCTTTTTATATCATCAACCCATCTCACCTGTGGGTCGTTTACTTTTTTAATTCTACTTTTATACTAGTACAGGATTCTACTGGTGTGCTTTTTTAATAAAAAGATAACAAATAAATGACAGTAATAAAACATAGGTGCTAGAAAAAATTATTAGGTATATCAAAGAGATACTATATTGTACATTATATTGCATATTTTACGATTATGTCTTAAGATGTCTTAAGTGACGATAAATTGCTGCGATTTATTAATTTTTTTAAAGCTGTTTAGACGCTACGATATAAACTGAAATAACTCGATCGTTACAATAAATTGATGCACTCCGATATTAACTCCGATCCAACTCCAATTCCGATAAATCGCTGCGATGTACCGTTTACACAAAACGATAAATTGAAGCAACTCGATTGATATCGATGAATTCCCCGGATCGATCGCGGTGTCTAGCCACAAAAAGAATAATAAACTATAAAGAGATACAAGCAACTTCACTCCTTTCACAGCATAAAATGTTATACATACTAAATTATTTTCTAAAATTTACCTGAAACGTCGACATTCTTTGTTATGGTAATCGTTCTTGTAAATCTAAAAATTAAGTTGTCTTGATACCTTCCATGTCACTTCCGGATTATTACACTATTTCCTTGTAATAGAATTAGACAAATAGGATATTGGCTTGAAAGTACCTCAACAATAGGAGGGAGATTAGGATTCAAGGAAGAAGGATCATTATTCACTTTGTAAAGTATTAAGTGGTATTAATATAAGATATCTATTGAGGTACATATGATTTTGTGAAATGGTGACTAATTTCGTATTTTTACATTAATTTCGATAATACGCCTAATCAGCCATTTTTTAGACTAGTAATAGTTGCTTGTTGCTTGTATGATAAGAAATCGCAACAATCAGTAATGAGAAAACGCCTTGAGAGAGAGGGAGACCATGCCCTTCTTCTCCAACATTCGTCCTCCACAGTACTCTATTTTCCCAAACGCCATCTCTGACGTCTCTATATCATAACATTTCCTATGTCAGGCCCTATTTCCTATGGCCCAGTCCAGTGTTCTTTTCGGCCACCTGTGCTCTGGCATTCTTTGTACATACCCTTATCATTGCAGGGCTCTGCTTTCCAACTTTTTTGTATGAACATTCTATTTCCATTCTGTTCCATATTTCCTCTGTTCTTTTTCTATCCTTTCTGGTGATTTGTAGACATCTTGTGATAAACTCTATTTCAACTGTTTCAGAGGCGTAGCTACCGCCGTATCAGCCGTATCAATTATACGGGGCCCCCGACATTCAGGGGCCCCAAGGCGGCATGTCGAAACTAAATTCTATTCAAACAATTGAACAAAATATTCTGCAATTATTTCACTATTAAAACGCTTTGGAACAGTGTACATCTATTGTTAGGATATCGACATTTTCGTGTAATGGATTTTTTATTATAAACTATATTTATGTACCTACTGTACAGGTACCTATCTATTTTCTGCCTCTTGCCGTTCTGTAACAACAGAGGTTTTTGTTTCCAAGCTACTTCTTATTGTCTATTCACCGTTGGCTGTGTGAGACATTGTATAATGTATAATGCGAAATTGCAATATTTGTAATCGCTTAATCTTTGATAAGTTGAAACATTGAAACACTGTGTATTGTTTGCGTATATTTTCGTGTAATCTGTTCTTTATCTAATTCTATTTAGGTATATCTATTTGCCGGTCGCTCGCAATTCTCAATCTGTTTCTCGAGTCTCAATTAAAATCTGTTTTTTAACTTTGGATTATTAGAGTTTATTAGATTTATTATTATTATCTGTATTTGAGTGTTATACGCTGAACTTATTAGTTCCTAAGGTTGTATTATGCAATTTGCAATTTATTTAAATTTTGCAATATACAGGGTGTTTCATTAATAATTCGAAATAATTGAACTGTAGATTCCTGGGCTCAAAATATGTATTAAGATTTAACCCAAATCAACTAGTTTGAAAATTCTTCTTACAGAAGCTAGAGCTTTTTGAAAAAGGCGTCTTGTAATTAGTTTTTTTTAATACCTCCAGAACGCTTCTATTTAGAGAAACCAAAACTGGTACGCCTATTTATCTTCATTTTTTATCTTTACCTTTTAAGCCTTTTTGACACTGGATTATTAAATTGTGAGGCATTCTAGTAATAAAAGGTAGGTATTCTTGCTTTAAGAAGCAGGATACACCGTTTTCTAGAAATTTCGATTTGAAAATTGTGTGTTTTTTATGTGAGAAAAATTTTCAAAAAAACTATGAAAAAAAAACGAAAACTGGTATGTTTATTCCAGAGACGAATCGATTGCATCAATTGCGAATTTCTAGTACCGGTCATATGCGTCCGTTTTGAGTAGGTCAACGGTTATTTTATCGCATTATTTTTTGTGTCTTTAATTTTGAAACATTTTTGACACTAGATTATTAAATTATAAGGTATTTTGGTACTAAAAGTTACTGTTTTTTGGGTCGGTAAAATACACCGTTTTTTTTAATTCTTTTTTAAATTTTGATCAAATTCAAAAAACGAAAAAATTTCAAATCGATTTTTCTAGAAAACGGTGTATCCTACTGACTTAAAGTATGAGTAACTTTTAGTACTAGAATACCACACAGTTTAATAATTTAGTGTAAAAAATGCTAAAAAGTTAAAGACAATAAAGGCAGGCGACAAAATAAGGCTACCCAAAGAGGACGCATATGACCGGTACTAAAAATTCGCAATTTATGAAATAGATTCATCTCTGGAAGATAAATAGCCGTACCAGTTTTAGTTTTTCTAAATAGATGTGTTCTAGAGGTATTTAAAAAAAAAACTAATTAAAAGACACCATGTTCAAAGAGCTCCAGCTCCCTTAGGAAGCCTTTTCGGGGGTGATTTGTGTTAAACCGTAATATTTTGAGCCCAGAAATCTAATAATATTTCCAGTTATTAATTAAACACCCTGTATTGTTTTGTTTTATTTCATTATCTTTTATTTTGTAATAATAATGACGATTTGTGTAATTTCAGTAAACTGTATTTGTTGTTGTTTTTTTCCTACTCCTTGTACCTACGCTTTGTCTATAAAATTGTAAAATTTTCAGTGACAATAAAGTATGGTGTATTCCACGAATATACGATTGTTTTGGATTATCGGGACAACGAATATTTTAGTGTGCAACATAAGAAGTACGAAAGTATTCTGCTCTAATAATTACTCCAATAAACAACAATA
This sequence comes from Diabrotica virgifera virgifera, assembly GCF_917563875.1. NCBI lineage: Eukaryota > Metazoa > Arthropoda > Insecta > Coleoptera > Chrysomelidae > Diabrotica > Diabrotica virgifera. The sequence goes on from NC_065447.1 coordinate 230,093,800, forward strand.
TAATTTGCAATTTACTTTCGTTCTTCAAATTTTGCACAGTAAAATATTCGTTGTCGCGATAATCCAAGAGGGTCGTATATTCGTGGAATGGGGTATATATTTCTATTCTATTCTATACACGCGTTTTTGCTGCTTTTGTTGAACATTTTTTTAGCACTATCCCATATCAGTCGTGGAAAAGGGCCCCGCGATAAACTTTGATAGGGGGCTAGCTAACTGTTTGTTAGAGTGTTATACCATATCACTCCATAGAGTGCTTTCGTGGCTTGTTTTCCTCGTGCTATTTTAATTTTTATACCTCTCATATAGTCGGTTCGCTAAACTCAGACACAACTGGCTAGTGATTTTAGTAGGTATTTTTTTGTTTTTGGCCAATTTTGCCAAAATTGGCAAAATTACTAACTATTTAGTAATTATTAACTATTTAGTATTTATTTGCCAATTTTACCAAATTGGCAAAATTACTTACTTACTAACATCACTAGAAAGTTGTGTCTGAGTTTAGCGAACAGACATACAAGTACCATCCCAGCTTATCATTGACCCTACATAAATACTTAAAAGTCTTACGACTCTAATAGTCCCTTCTAAACTTAGTTTTAAATCCGCAACCTCAAGTCCAATACATAAGTATTCGGTCTTCACATATTTATCCTGAATCCCCATAGCTCATACTCTTCCTTTGATTTCCTTTTCATACATATATTACATGTCCTCCCTGTCTTGTTCAAAAATGACTTGGTCATCGGCCAAAAATAGTGAATGCAATATTTCTCTTGTATGCGACTTTTTATTGCGATGATTGTTTTTGTTATCTCATTGCCATAACTTTATTTGCATCTGCGTTTCTTGATACAGTCTTTGTGTTATATTCACCTAAGTATTTCTCCCTAACTTGCATTCTTCTCATTGCTTCCAACAGTTGTTTCCTTGTCACGCTATCGTATGCTTTCTTCAAATTGCTAAAGGTCATAATATATGATTTAATATTTATCTCTTTGTTCTTTTCTATCATTTGTCTCACGAATTCATGATGAATATATTTATCTAATAGACATGATCTGGCTTTTCGGAATCCGGCTTGTTCTTCACCGTAATGCTCCACATGCTGTTCTATTTTTGAAGTTATACTTCTTTAGGCGCGATTGAGAGTAAAATTTCATAATACTGCGCGCATGCGCACACAGACAGTATGGCGTTTAGTTGCTAAATCTTTCTAGTTATGTATAAATATATCAGTGCAAGAAAAGGTGTGAAAAGGATATATTAGTGTTTTTAGCAAATATATTTATTATAATATTTGTGTCTTTGGATTTGTCTCCCTCAGGAGTAAGATGAGTATTATTAAAACATTTTATTGTATATTTATTATCTTGTCTGTTTGTTACCGTGAATTGTCATTAGGTACGTCCAAACATATACAGACACAGCCCTCGTAGCGCATTTGGTATAGGATTCGGCCAGAAATCGAGAGGTCTTGAGTTCGAATCCAGTGCAACCCTATACTTTTTTTATTTTTTTGAAAGCGGTAAGCAAAAAATTAGTTTGGTATTTAAAAAAAATTAAAACAAACTGTTTAAAGTATATTTATTTTTAAGAAATCACATAATAGAAGTATGACTTCTTACGTGCGTACAAAGTACACACACAATATTTTTTTTTCTTTTATAATTGTGTAAAAGATTCTTGCTATTGAAGGCACTACACTGATCTCTCCATAGTTATTCGTTGATATTTTGTCATTTTTTTTAAATGGAGGGACATGTATGATAGATTTAACATCGTTTGTATCATATAGTATAATTAATAGCATAAACGATCAAAGCACAAAAAAATTGGCGTCCTTATTTTTGATTCCGACGAGCCCTTTCTACTGCCAAGATCGTAATTTTTCAATACAGAACTTAAAAGGTTCGCACAAATTTGCAAATTTCTCGGGCAACTTAAAAAAATGTTTTTTAACGTAAAAGTACTTTTAACTGTACTTATTAAAGTATGCGACTGACTAATGGCGTTTGGCGCACGCAAGAAGGAGGTTAACACCGACGATTATTTTCAAGTTCAATAAAATGTGTTTAAAATGTGTTTCTTTTCAGGTCCGAGGTCACCGGAATTTACATTAAAAAAGTTCAATATCTGACCTCGTTGACAAAACCTTTTAAGAATAACTGCCTGTCGATATATTATTATGTTGACCACACCTAAGAGTGTGTGAGAGAAAATTGTTTAGTTGTGAATTTTGAATTAGTTGCATTAATAATTATTGATTAGTTTTTAGAATTTTGATCATTCTGTAAAGATATGTTTTTTTTTTAAATGTGGATATAGTTTAAAAATGATCATAGAACAGTGGCTTTACACGGCATCTTGTGCTTTTTATTTACTATCCATCTCCAGTTTCAAGGGGTTACATAGGTCTTGCGGATAAAAAAGGTGACATTTTAAAAAAATTATATCTCGAAAACTAAAAGTTATTTTTATTTATAATTGGAACATGTAAAAGTATAGTACTTAAGGTAATCTCAAAAAAATTTTCAGCCAAAAATATTTATTTTTGTAGAGTTGACTTCAATTTTTCGACAACAGCCCTTTTTGCAGTGGGCAGCATAACTAAGTCCAGTCTCATCTGAAATCAAAAAATCAAAAAGTTTTTTGTAGTTTATACCTCTGGCTAGTGAATGAACGAAGGAATTTTTATTAGGTGTAGTTGTTTTTGTTTTATAAAAAAAAAACTACTTTAAAAATGGTCATTTTTGAAAAAATGAGACAAATTGGGGTCGAAAATGTGTTTAAACTTATGTAAAATCTTCAAATTTCATTTTTTTAAATTCCTTCGTTCATTCACCAGCCAGAGGTATAAACTACAAGAAACTTTTTGATTTTTTGATTACAGATGAGACTGGACTTGTTATGCTGCCCACCGCAAAAAAAGGCTGTTGTCGAAAAATCGCAGTCAACTCTACGAAAATGAATATTTTTGGATGAAAATTTTTTTGAGAGTGCCTTAAATAATATAGTTTTACATGTTCCAATTATAAATAAAAATAATTTTTAGGTTTCGAGATATATTTTTTTTTAAAAAGACACTTTTTTTACCCGTAAGACCTATGTAACCCCTTAAGTGAGGTTTCTTGTTCCATTTTTGTTTTTATTTTTCCATCCTTTTCCTCCTGTTTGGTTTCCATTTCCGTTCTAGAGTTATTTTCGTTTTCTTATTTCGTCATCAATTCGTTAATTCTCTAATTCGTCCATTTTTCACTTGGCCCATTAGTGTTAGTCGGCAGTTTTTTCTTCAAAACATCATTTCAATTGCATTTATTTGGCTTTTCATTCTCTTACATGTCATTCGAGTTTTTTGTCTCATATAAGGAGCATCTTTTCACTGTTGTTTTAAAGATTTGGTATTTAGTTTTGCTTGTAATATCGTCGCTCCATAAAATTTATTACATCCTGTATTTGTTAAAGTTACGCTCCCAAGTATTTATATTTATTTGTTTTTTTATTGAGTTGTTGTTCACCTCTAAGTCTTCTACGGAGTTTTCAATGACCATGCATTGCGTTTTATCATAATTAATTTCCAAACCCCATCTTCCAACTTTTTGATCATATAGACGATGTCGTCCTTGCCTTATGATAAAATTATTTGATTATCGGCAAACAAAAAGCTTGGATATAGTTGTCGTCAATTTTTACTTCCATCGTTAGTCTAGGCGCCAAATAGAGGTCACTGTATCTTTTTCAATTCTAATGGACAAACTCAACGGTTTCTTATGGATTTTTGGCTGCTGATTACAAATTTCGAGGGTGGATTTCGATCCGAGTGGTCAAAAAATTATTATAAACAATTTAATTGTTTATAAGGCTCTGGCTCATAAACTAAAAGAGATAAAAAAATGTTTCAAATAAAATTTGTTTCTTAATAAAAAACGAAGAAAAAACCGTTTACTAAACTTAAATCCAACAATTAGACCTCAAGATATTGTAAAATTAGTGCACAATACAAATTGCAAAGTGCAAAATAAGTATTTTTCGAAGCTTTATCGATCGTAACTCGGCTTCTACGCATGAAATGAGCCTTAGAAGGACTCATTTTAAAACTTAATTAATAGGCTTCCAAACAAAGTTTGTTCAATTACTTTATCTTTATTTGTTTTAAAGTTATACCCGTTTGAAATTATAAGTTAAAAAAAAATTGTACATTCATTTGTTTATAAGGGTTTCAAGCAAATTTGAGCTATAAACATTTATACTTTAATTAAAAATAATGATAGAAAAACTCAAAGGGAACATTTTGAGCTTACGAAAATGTTTGTAAAGTTTATTTTTGGCCAAGATATCGATATTTTAATAGCGCGCAATGAGGAGCAAGATCGGCTCACAACGTAATTCTCTATCGATATCTTGGCCAAAAATAAACCTACGAACACTTTCCTAAGGTCAAACTATTTCTTTTGAGTTCTTCTATCAGTATTGTTAATTAAAGTATAAATGTTTATAGCTCAAATTTGTTTGAAACCCTTATAAACAAATTAATGTACATTTTTTTAAATTATAACTTCAAACGAGTATAACTTCAAAACAAATGAAGATAAAGTAATTTAACAAACTTTGTTGGGAATCTATTAACTAATCTTTAAAATGAAACCTTCTAAGGCTCATTTCCATGCGCAGAAGCCGAGCTACGATCGATAAAGCTTCGAAAAATACTTATTTTGCAATTTGCATTGTGCACTAATTATACAATATCTTGAGTTCTAAGTGTTGGATTTAAGTTTAGTAAACGGTTTTTTCTTCGTTTTTTATTAAGGAACAAAATTTAATTGAAACATGTTTTTATCTGTTTGAGTTTATGAGGCAGAGCCTTATAAACAATTAAATTGTTTATAACAATTTTTTGACCACTCGGATCGAAATCCACCCTTGAAATTCGTAATCAGCAGCCAAAAATCCATAAGAAACCGTTGAGTTTGTCCATCAGAATTGAAAAGGACACGGTGACCTCTATTTGGCGCCTAGACGGCTAAGCTACTTTGTGGATCCACAGAGTAGCGCTGCAGGGTGGTTCGTCTGTTTTGAACCTTAAAACGAGACGACAAAGGGATAACTATTATAAATATTCTAATAGCAACAGTCACATTGCAAGAATTGAGTCACAGCAGAAATTAATAGAAACATCTCACAAGTAAAATTGTACTTACGGGTGTATCGTCCAAGATTTGTGGCTTACGAAGACCACGAACTAATTTTAACTATATCTACCAACTGCAGTTTTAGGATTGAATCAAGGACAATGAATTAACATAATAATATATTTGATTAAGTGTGACAGTTGTTCCACAGTTAACTGACCACTTATTTATTCATGGTTTATATGCAGTTATTTCAAATCGTGTAATTAGTTAACTTTGATAAAAATGGTATCTTTGAAACCAATAAACCCATCACTGCTTTCTGCACAACCGTATTTCGTCGATAAGAAGTGCTAACTCAATTAAAGTGTACCATTGTGGTAAAAGTAGTTACCATAATTTGTCCCATAATAATAGCTAGTCGTATAAGCACAAATTCATGTCGTCCGTGGTGTAAATTTAATGTTTGCAGTTTGTAGGACAATCTACAGTTAGCCGGTTCGGTTGGTATTGAGCATGAGATACTGCGTCATCGACGCTTCATTACCATCCAATCATCATTTATATGTATGTTCTAATTATTAAATCAGGCCCATTTTATAAAATACGACAACCGAAGTGTTGACTTCTGCTTAAATCGTTGCATTTCAGACAAATTATGTAGTAGATTAAAAACAATTCTATTAAAATGGGAACTTGATGCCGTATAGAAAAGTAAATTGTAATACATATTTTTTTCTTTACAAATAAATTAAATTTACGTAAGTAATTTTATTTCAGTTTTTCCTCATAATTTGTTAACAGGATCTACCTACACCATAATAATTTTTTAGTAACCTACGCGTAGTCCTAGCATAGACGATATCATAAAGTTAGAATAGTCTGGGCAGCTTATAGAAGAATAGGCCATTTTTAGGAAAAATTATTTACCAGTAATTTTATTGCTGAAATCGAATCTTATGATTGTATATATTAATAATATAGGTATGCAAAGTCCGCAGATAGTGTGCTACTTTTTTTATAAACAAAATGGCGCCCGAAAATCGTGTTTTTTTTTCAATTTTTGCTCTATAACTCCAAAGATTTTAATTTACACCAAAAACACCCAAATAAAAATTTCTCAAACAAAAACATAAAAAAAAGTTTTTCACAATTTACTTCGACGAAAATTTTCCTCGGAAAATGCAGGATTTTCCAACAAAATATTTAATTTTTAACTAAAATTTTAGATAAGTAATTGTTTACCAATAATTAAATATCTTGGTAATATAAAAGCTCTTTACGGATAGATTATAATTCCAGAAGTCAATGGAAATTGAATGAACAGTTTAGCAACAATTTAATTGTTAATTAAAAATTTACGGTCGCTATAATATCCACAATAATTATGATACATAAGAATAACTATGATTTTTGTATAAAAAGACGCTGTACATATCTAATGTATTTTGCAGAATTGAAATTGGACTATTTAAGCGGCCTCAGGAATATTTTAAAATTATAAACAAGTTTTTAGCTTATAAACAAATAAAATATCTCGGGAAATATTAAATTAAATTAAAACATGAAAACGGTATTGGAAAAAATGTGGCAAGACGCTTCTTCTAAAAGAAAAAACGTTTAATTGTGATGAGTGGTTCCTGAGATACTACCGATCAAATTTGACCTTCATTTATGGCAAGTTTATAAACAATAGGATCATAATTTTTGAACCATCACCTTTTTATTTTTGTCCTATTTCTCCACACCAATTTTCATATCTTTAAAATACTCATAACATATATTATTATAATAAAAACTATCAATATTACGAGTGAAAATTGCCAAAAATAGCAAAATTCCAATCAAAAATTAGGTTGGAGAAAATGTAATCTCAAAGTTCAAAATCGGTATACGTTAAAAAAATGCATTTTCTCGGCTTCCCATGGAGCAATTTTCTTCATTCTTTTTTTGTTCCCAAGTGACTCGAGTAAAGCCATCTAACTAACGCATTAGTAAATGTAAACTTGCTTTTGTTTTGGTATAATAAATTAGTTTATTTATTATAACAAAATTTTTTAATTTGTTTAAATAAAGATTGTTTAAATAATTATACAGCTTTCAAATAAGAATATTTGTGTTTTTAATGTTAAAAGGTACACTTGTAGTAAGTTTATCTAAAAAAAGTCTACAACTGGAAAAAATATATATATTTTCTAAAATATATATAAAAAATATATAAAACTATATATAGTTTTCTTTTCTTATAAATAAATTAATCTATTATTACAAAACAAAAGCAAGTTTGACCTTTAATAATGGGTTAGTTAGATGGCTCTACTCGAGTTAATTGGGAACAAAAAATAATGAAGAAAATTGTTCCATGGGAAGCCGAGAAAATGCATTTTTTTAACGTATACCGATTTTGACCTTTGAGGTTACATTTTCTCCAACCTAATTTTTGATTGGAATTTTGCTATTTCTGGCAATTTGCACTCGTATATCGATAGTTTTTATTATAAGAATATATGTTATGAGTATTTTAAAGATATGAAAATTCTTATGGAGAAAGGGGACAAAAATAAATAGGTGATGGTTCGAAAATTATGATCCTATTGTTTATATATTTGCCGTAAATGCCGGTCAACTTTGATCAGTTGTATCTCAGGAACCACTCATCACAATTAAACGTTTTTTCTTTTAGAATAAGCGTCCTGACACATTTTTTCCAATACCGTTTTCATGATTTAATTTAATTTATTATTTCCCGAGATATTCGATTTGTTTTTAATCCAATTTTAATTCTGTAAAGTACATTAGATAGGTACAGTGTCTTTTTATACAAAAATCATAGCTATTCTTATGTATCGTAATTATTGTGGTTATTATAGTGACCGTAAATTTTTAATTACCAATTCAATTGTTGCTAAACTGTTCATTTAATTTCCATCGGCTTCTGGAACTATAATCTATACGTAAAGAGCTTTTATATTACCAAGATATTTAATTATTGATAAACAATTACTTATCTAAAATTTTAGTTGAAAATTAAAGATTTTGTTGAAAAAACCCGCAATTTCCGGGGTAAATTTTTCGTCGAAGTAAATCGGGAAAAACACGTCTCTATGCATAATTTAATTAAGGTGAATTTTTATTTGGGTGTTTGGGTTAAAATCTTTGGAGTTATAGAGCAAGAATTGAAAAAAACACGATTGTCAGGCGCCATTTTGTTTATAAAAAAGTAGCACACTATCTGCGGACTTTGCATACCTATAATATTAATATATGTAATCATAAGATTCGATTCCAGCAATAAAATTGCTGGTAAATAACTTGTATTCCTTATAACTTGTATATATTCCTTGTATTTTGCTAATTAGCCCAGAGTAGAAAGGAACTTAGAACGTACCCTAAAAACTTTCCAGATCTAATGTTTATTATCACCTCCTGCTCGTTATATTATACAGAAAATAGTTTTAGCGCTTTAGAAAACTAAACACACCATGTTTTCTCGTGGTACCTCCACCTCCACAATATCAAATAATGACGACCTCTAAGTCGCAACAGAGAAACTACAAACACACTTACATATACATACTACAAACAAATTGAAACATGCACAACTTAGCAAAGAAATCCCAGATAAATATTAAAATACGGTAAATGTGTTGGTTATGTGCCCGTAAATTGCAGATATCAACAAAAAGAAAACCACTGCCAAACCGTCTAATAACCAAATCATTCAAATAACCCAATACAAGATACATACTTCGAGTGATCTTAAATGCGCCATGGTACATCACTACCAAAACCCTGCATAGTATCTCTAGTATAAAGTTCGTTGCAGAAGAAATCAACAGATTAACAAGAAACTACTTTGAACATCTACCAGTTCACCTCAGCGAGGAAGCAAGAAAATTGAAATTTCAACCAGAACTCAGAAAATTATAAACAAACTGCTTAAAGAATATACTACATAGGTTACAAGTGGTACATTTAAGTAATGCTGCTCTTTGCTGCTGTTTCGGCTTACCAAGGACCACGAATTTTTGTCATCTTTCTCATGACTGAGTGTTCCTCGACAGTAGGTTTCCATTTTATTGGAATATTCCTCTTCCCATTTTCGTGATCACTTGCTAGCGGGGCAAGGAGCTGGGATAGTGAGAGGGATAAGGTTCTTAGCAGACTTCATTTGATATCCTTGACCTTGAAGATCTTGGAGGTCACCAGGTGGAATTTCCGCTTGTCCGTAAATGTTTTTTAACTTGGCTTGTTCATTTTGAGCACCGCTAGTGTTTTTAATTTACATTATTCATATTTACGTAATAGTTTTCAACAAGAGCTTGAAAATTGCCAAATAAAAATAAATGATTATGAATAAAGTCCATCAAATATGAACCCTGCAGATGAATACTGGACAAACAAACCTTATCTATATTGCAGAAGAAGCATTGTACGGCAAATGTACGGCCTAACAAATACAGGTATACGTGTTTAGGTCGCTCTAAAAGAAGAACATTCTTTCAGATAATAATTAAATTACAACTAATTTGCTTCTATAGTGACAGAAGAATAGTAGTGATAATATTATTCGAAATTTAAATCGCCATTCCAACATTGTCATATTAACAAAAAAAAATTTCTACATTAAGACAAAGATTAAGTTAAGTTAAGAGATTTTAACATTTTAGTCAAAGACGTACATGGATCAAGATCACAAATAATTGGTTTCCAATTTTATACCATTTCAGTAGCTCACGGATGATTCATAGCTGATAGTGCAACGATTAGAGGTATTCGTAAAAAAACCGTTTGAAATCGTTAGTCCAATTTTTCTAGACCTCAACAATGGTATGTAAACTTAATCAGGAAATAATGCATTCGAACAACGAAGCAACGCCTCGAATTGGAAATCGCGAAAATAAATTAGAAAACAGCTGTATTTACTCAATGAACATCGAATGTCAGTAGGTCATATGGCTTACTCATGACACGGCGTAGCCGGATGGATATCTGAAAGCAAAGACAACAACGAGTGTTGTAAACAATCAAAAGTGGACATAGAAATGCGATCGAAGCGATATTGCAGCGGAGAAAATTAGCAAAAAAACACGAGTCCAATATAACCTGTAGCTTTTATGTTTTTATTATTTAGACAAGGCGAAAAGCACTTGGTTTGTTGGGAAAACCTTTCCTGAGATTTTTTTGTATGAATCACTTTTTTAACAAATTTTTAATTTTTTCGGCCTGTACGAACTTTTTTTTATAACCATTTTTCAGATCATTCTGAGAAGTTTCCTGTAATTATTCTCTACAATTGATCGTTTTCGAGTTATAAATAATTTAAAACTAAATACCAGGATGAAAACCCCTTAAATGGTATATAGTTATTTTATAAATGCATATTTGTTTGAAATTCAGGGCATAATTTTTAAGAAATGATGCCCTTAGGTAAAGTATGAACCTTCCCATCACGTGGGATGTAAAGTGAGTTGTTTTGTCTCTACATTACGACAGTTAGAGGTAGTTATGGTTATGTATGGATGGTTAGTTGCAATCTAACTGTCGTAATGTCGTAATCTAACAACTCACTTTACATCCCACGTGATGGGAAGGTTCATACTTTATCTAAGGGCATAATTCCATGTAAATTATATCTACAGTTGCACAAGTTTGACTTGAATGTTTGAATTTGACTTGAGTTTGACTTAATTTCAAGTCAAACTCAAGTCAATCCTTCGGACAAATAATTCAAGTCAAGTCAAACTGGTCAATCGTACAGGTTTGAAAATTCAAACTGTTTGTCAAACTAGTTTGAAAGAGTTTGAAAAATAATTTATTTCGTAGATATAATTTTTTAACAATCCACGAGGAAAATAAAAGTCCTGTAGCTGGCTGTATACCATAAATCACAAAAATACAGAATTCTTCGTAAAAGGTATATTTAAAAGACCTTAATAAGGGTTGCATCACAAAACAAATCGTTTTCGGATTAACAAGTAATCCATCATCAGTGTTAAGCCAATAACATGCATGCGTGAGCCACCAACAAGTTATGGGTAAAAACCCTTTAAAAGGTATAAGATCTTATATTATACTACATATTATGTCTAAAATAGTTAGATGTTGCAAATATTTCTGGATATTACCCAGGGCAACACAGGACTCTAACCCACGTGGATGTGATATGAAAGGGATGAACCTCACATATTGAAAATTGAGTGTCAACTATATCTTTTAAAGGGTTTTTATCCATAACTTTTTGGTGGCTCACGCATGCAAGTTATTGGCTTAACACTGATGATGGATTACTTGTTAATGCGAAAACGTTTTGTTTTGTGATGTAACCATTATTAGGGTCTTTTAAATATACCTTTTACAAACGATCCTGGATTTTTTTTTTAATTTTTTTATAAATCTTTTTGTTGAGATAGACATGTCAGTTGCCAATTAAGATAAGAAATTTAATAATACATTGAGTGCCATATAAATCATCCTTTAGTTCCAATAATTTTAATATTTGTTTCCCTCTACTCATTTTTAAAAATCATGTACAATAGAACACTGACACTTTCACAGTAAACTATTTTTTAGCACGCACAACAAAATTAAATAAAAAAATACTAAATGAACAGTTTTTGGTTTAAATGGGATCTAGCTATTTTTATAATTTTCTGCTTTTATAACCGATAACAATAAACATCGGCACCGTCTTCAACGACAGAACGAAAGTCATAAAAAAAGGTTTAGGAAAGTTAAAAAGGAAGAAAACAAAGAACCTCAAAAATCTGTTTCCGTACCAACCCCTTTTTAAGGATGTTAATTCCTTGAAATTTTATGGTCAAATTTGGATTATCTACATTTTTTCAATACAAGTGCCCTAGAATCTCATAACATGTGGTGTGTACTAAAAGTATAAGTCAAGCTGCGTAAGTGAAAGCAGAAGGTACTAACAGTAGAAGTTGACCTGTATCTTACAAAGCAGACTTTTGAAATTAAAAGTTGCAATACTGTTGGAATAAAATCAATATTTATACATGAAAAACAGGCTATTAATTTATACTCTTAGTACAGAAATGATTAATAGACATTCAAAATTCAAAATATAGAAGAATCCCGTAAGGTCCATTTTATGACTTATACTATATTCTTAGTACATAGCACGTTAGACATAATAAAAAGATTTTATAAAGATTGTATTTTTCAATTGAATTACCTATATATAAACACAACATTTTCACTTTAAAAAAATTCCATCATTTTTTGACGGAAACTTCAAAATTAATGTGTACATTAATGAGGACAAAACTGTTATTCTGGCCAAACGCTTAGTTTAGCATAAACAGACCAAAGTCGGCGCTTAGTCTACAATTGCGAAACTGTTATGAATGGCAGTTATGGATATATGGCAGTTATGAATGGTAGTTATAAATGGCAGTTAAGAATGGCAGCTATGAATATAGTCTTGTTATGCAAAACTAAAAACCCTTAATAGACAGAATGTCGCTTGGTTTATTTTTGTTTTTCTTAGTTACCGTTAACGTGACAATAACAGGGATTTTTCCAAGATAGTTTTAGCTATGTGTCACCAGAATCCGCTGTTATCTCGATTTTAAAGAAATGGCGCTTGGTCGAGTTATGCATAACGCTGTCTTTTTAAAGAATTAGTTCACTGTTTGTGATTTTATAACGCTGTTCTTTATTTTTACATAATAGAAGTATGTATGCACTTTTCAATTTTCATTGTTTTGAAGTCACCTGCCGCAACATCAAATAAATCAGTATATTTATTTTTCTTAACTAATACTGCTTCGACTACAGATTGTTTCTCTTAATTTTTGCTGTGGGAATACCTTCAATATCAGATTCAATTTGTTCTGGTACTTATTCTGAACCGAAAAATATCCACATTCAGATATTATCTCCCAAAGCCACACACTTCAAAACGAACGTAATAAAAAAGCCAAACATGGACGTCTAAATATGAACTACAAACTAATTTGCGGAGTAGCAGAATACCGATTCAGACCTATCCAAATAAGTCACAAGTTTGAAGAAGTTTGATTTCAAGTCAAACCTAAAGATATCGAAATCAAGTCAAGTCAAACTTTTTTACAAAAAAAAAGAATGTGTGTGTACTTTGTACGCACGTAAGAAGTTATACTTCTATTATATGATTTAAACGAAATTAATATACTTTTTATTTATATTTTGTTTAAATATTAAACTAATTTATACTTACTACTTCTCAAACATTTTTATTAGAACAGTGCCAAAAATTAAAATAATAAAAGAATAAAACACACACAAACACATTAAACAAGCCACAAATGATGTCTGAACATTAATTGTCGAAAATTTTTTTAACTAAATACGTATTTTCTGAAAATACGTATATATAATAAATATACTTACAATCATAAAATGTATTAAAAAAAAACAAAAAAGAAAGTTTCTATTGGGACTCGAACCAGCGCTGATAAGAGCGGTTGGTATTGGAATTCATTCGCCTTCTCCGCTTAGCCACGGACGCTATGTACATGACGCCATATGTACAATTAAAAAAATAACTTTTGTTTTGTAGTACTTTAATTGAAGGTCTTTAATTAAGCACTATCTATAAATCTGTGAAATATCGTCAAAACTTTTTATTTGTTTTAAATCGATACCATTATGTAAGGAATATAACTTAGAGTATGGAGAATTTTCTAAGGAATATAACATCATTCAAATGTCCGCCGCAGTTTCGTTGGTTGACGCGCATCGGAAATGTACAATTTTCCATGCCGTTGGCTCATAAATCTGACTGAATTTTACCAATGGCATGGGTTATGTTGGCTTCGAAGGCCGCTGTGGTTTGTGGCTCATTACCATAAACCTGCGACTCAAAAAATCCTACAATACAGAGTCTAATGGGGCAAAATAGCACGATCTCGGTGGCCAGTTCACATTACTTCCATGTGAGATGACCATGTCATCAAATCTCTCGTGCAAAAGAAATTGGTAAACTATGAAGCGATGATGCTTTCAGTCCAAAATCCACACCAAACAGTGACTCTTTAGGAATACATTGGATACTCATCTGGAATGGTCTGCTTCTTCTTCTTTTTGTGGAGACATGACTCTGATTTTAAATTTGCCTCCAGGAAGTAAGTTGTCCTTCCATAGTTTTTGTTGTCTTCCCACTGATCGTCTTTCTATCCTATTGAGGAACCGTTTCTGGCCATATTTACTACTCTATTTGTTGTCATTCGACTTATATGCTCGTTCTACTCTACTTTTTTATTTTTTACCCAGTCCTTGATAAATATTCTCCACCTTGCATATTCGTCTTATATCTGTACTTTTGGCTCTGTTCCACTCTATAGAAGTGAAACATGGACTCTACATCAGCAGGAAATAAATAAGCTGCGGGTATTTGAAAGGAAGGTACTCAGAATGATTGGGCCAAATATCATTGGCTCTCAAAGAGATGAATTGACAGAAGTGCTGAATTGGTGACTCTGTATGGTATTGAAAACATCGTCAGATATACAGGGTGTAACAAAAATACAGGTCATAAATTAAACCACATATTCTGAGAACAAAAATACTTCGATTAAACCCAATTTACCTTGGTACAAATATGCACACAAAAAAAGTTACAGCCCTTTGAAGTTACAAAATCAAAATCGATTTTTTCCGATATATCGAAAACTATTAGAGATTTTTTAATGAAAATAGACATGTGGCATTCTTATGTCAGGAACATCATAAAAAGAAATTATAGTAAACTTTGTGCACCCCATAAAAATTTAATGGGGGTTTGGTTCCCTTAAACCCCCCAAACTTTTATGTACGTTCCAATTAAATTATTATTGGGGTACCGTTAGTTAAACACAATGTTTTTAAAACTTTTTTGCCTCTTAGTATTTTTTGATTAACCAGTTTTAATCGAGATGCGGCTTCTTTTTTAATACGTTTACATAAAAATCTTATGGGGGTTTTGTGCCTTTACACCCATCAATTGTTTGTGTACGTTCCAATTAAACTATTATTGCGGTACCATTAGTTAGACACAGTGTTTTTAAAACTTTTTTGCTTCTTAATATTTTTCCTGTAAGGCATCTTTTATCGAGATGTGGCTTCTTTTTTAATATTGTTCAAAATATACCTCTATGTATACATAATTGATAAATAAATTTTCATATTATTATCAGGTCTCTATAAACGTACTTAACAGTATACAAAAATATGTGGTGGATTTGACAAATATTCAAAATACATATCTCGATAAAAACTAGCTTTTAGAAAAAGTACTAAGAGGCAAAAAAGTTTAGAAACATTATGATTAACTAATGGTGCCACAAAATCGATATATCGGATATATCGAAAAAAATCGATTTTCATTTTGTAACTTCAAAGGGCTGTAACTTTTTTTGTGTGCACATTTGTACTAAGATAAGTTTGGTTCAATCGAACTATTTTTGGTCCCAGAATATGTGATTTAATTTATGACCTGTATTTTTGTTACACCCTGTATAAAAGTTAACCGTACAAGATAGGCAGGTCATGTGGTAAGATCAGAGGAAGACAGATTGTTAAGGACAGTATTTTTTGAAAGACCAGACGGAGAAGATCCATCTCATCCCAGAAAAGATGGACGGATGATGTTGAAGCCGATCTATATAGGATTGGGGTTGAGGTGCAACAATGAGATATGGAAGCGCAAGATCGTAGAAAATGGAGGGGTATAGTGGATGCGACGAAGACTCACCACGAGTTATAAATCCAGTCAAGAAGAAAAAGAAGCTCTGTACCATACTGCCTTATAACAGATTTTTCCAAGAGTTTTCATCTTTTCTGTTTCTAGCATTCGTTTTGTCCTCTCTAAGTCAAGTCGTGATACTGCCGCGTATGTCTGCGTATTATTGGTCTGGTGACTGTTTTGTAAATAACTGTTTTGCATTTGACTGTTTTGAATTTACAAATTAACTGGATTGGTATCGTCTCCAATTTGACAATTCTGTTTATTGATGCACCGCTTCATCCACAAAAAGCCAATAGCTGAAGATGAGTTTTTCGATAAGGGTCAGTTTGCAAATGCTTCAGACCCCACAACAACACATGTTGTTATCTACGGTCGTTTACAGAGTTAATAATAGAGGAGTATAAAAAAATACTAATTCATCTTGCACTAGATTCACTGCCAATATTTAGTAGAAGATTGTGTACGTTAAAAAACTAAAATGTGGTGTTCGAAAACATAACTATATATAATGCTTAAGGAATCAAACAATTATCTAGTGTAATTTTCTTAGCTAATACCATTATTTTGTTCACACAAACTAAGAATTATTGTTCAAACAAAAACAATATAACTATGTACTTCCGTTGAGTAAGCTTTTGGTGTTGGTAATTCAAAACGATCAAGCATATTAAGGCTGCGGTGGAATATGATCCGTTATTCTTTCAGTGGAACGGAAACACCTTAATATTAAATAAAAAAAGAACAACGCCTTATATGGTTCATGTCGTAGATGACAAAAAATCGCGATTCTTCCTTGACATGTGCCATGTGCCAAAACAAACGAGGAATTAGTAATAAGTCAATGAAAATCCCGTTAAGATTTTATTAACTGTGAAGTTAAAATGTACGAGGGAAAGCGTATTAAGATTAAAAGTAACAAAAAACTCTACGAAAAATTGCTGATTAAAAGATTAGTAGGCCTATTAAAGGCATTATATTTTCTTAAATAACCATTTTTCTTAATTATGGCAAACGTAATATAATAGGTTTCTGGTAAATAATATCTATCATATTGAAATATTATGAACAATTTTAATTTTATTAATTATTACAATTTATTATAAATTCAAGTGTAATAGATATATTCATATGTTTTCTAATAAAATTCGTTCTAGCAATTTTTTTTGTCGAAAGTAAAAAATTTACATTGTTAATTTAACAATAATTTTTTTTAAAGGCACATTCGTAAGATAAGATTAGAGTATGTATATACAAATTAAAAAGAAACTTAAAAATCCATCAACAAGAACCGGATATATAGTTTCCAGCGCGAATTTTAAAGTACCCCTTCACTACCTTACCTAAGCTAAACGAATTTCTGCTTCACATTTTAAAGCTTTTTAGACGACTATGTTTAGAGTCAATATTTTTAAAGTCAATAGGGAATTTTGATCTAGTCAGGTATCTGACAGGTTTGTTTACCTTATTTTTCAATTTACACTAATGCCTCATTTAACCATTTCATATTCTCCGTACCAAATTCGTTCAAAACTCATTTTTACTGGTAGGCGAAAGTTCTTAAAATGGTGCAGTTTTGATGTTACTTTATTATTATGTAATTGTAAAGTTCACCGAACTTACTGGAGGAAGCATAGAGATTTGGGTTATCGAAGTTCATATAACTCAAAAAACTTGTCAGATAACTAGTCAGGTCAAATTCACGGGAATACCTAATTTTTTTAACCATCTATAATCTATATCATCAACCTATCTTAATAATAATTTAAAAGAGATGCTTCAAGATTTATATATACTATTTAAAATATTATAACATTAAACAAATTAGCATATTAAATTAAAATTACGAAACGACAAGTTCGTTTATAATTAGGCATATCGAAATCACATAATTAAAAAACTACAAGCAGAAATCAAAACACACCTATAAATTAAGTTGAAAGAGATCTTGTTGCCAAATGTACCACATAAGCTATATTATTATACATTAATTTCATAATCTTTTCCTATGTATTACATTAGAATAATATAAACCCAGATGCGTGAGAAACCGGTGTTACAGATACATTACATAAATATTTTGTCTCATCTTAGGAAATGAACTATTAAATAAAAATAATGGTGAGAAAACGCGTTAGAGTGCACGGATTCAATGAATCTCACCAGTCGGAAAGGAAATTAAGGTAGGTCGACATCATAAAATATGAAATAAATACGAAGAGTGCGTAGGGGACGAAGGATGGATATGGATAAGACCATAGGCGTAAAGAAGCTCAACCACACCAGAAAAGCAGATTGTACTGTATTTATTACAAACAAATAAGACCAAAGTAAACACAATGTTGACACAGTTAGCAGAAACGTATGGAAAGAGAATTATAGATGATATAAGTTATACCTATTCTACAGAGTGAGTTCTAAGTATGGAATGTCTCAATTATTATCTCGGAAACGGCTTGCACGATTTTTATAGATTTTGATCTGGATGATATTATGGTGGTATTTACATTGTTGTCCGATCTTCCGTTTCTCTGGAAATCTAATTAAATTTAGTATTTCAAATGGATCACCCTGTATATTGTGGACAGCCATAGCTCAGCGGCAAGAGACTGGCTTCGTAAACCAGAGCGTACGACATCAACAACATTTTATTTTCTCAAATTACAATAGTCGGTTTCGTTTTGATTCAAATCGAGGAATCGAAAAATCGAGAAATCGTTTTGATTCAAATCGTCTCTTACCATCCTGATACCGTGTTTCAGGGTCTACCCTTTATCAAAGAGGCTTTGCAAGAAGACTGATTTGAATCAAAGAAGATGGTATACATATTCAAATATTTACACCGGACTATGGTTAGACTGACCTCTAACGGGGAACGATGAAATGAGTGAAATGAATGTCGACAATGAATCAAGTAAGGAATTTTATTTTCTAAAAATGATACGAGCCGTTCACCGTGCTTCGGAGGGTACGTTAAGCCGTCGTTCCCACTGGGCTAGTGTGAGCATCGACACTCTCTACTTCAAACAGAATTAAAGATGAAGGTGACACCAGAACCTTTCAGAAGGAATCACCCGGCAAAAATGCCATACAATGTTATTATTATTACCCTGTATATTGTATGCCCTTTGAAGGCTTAAGACTTCATATAATGACAATAGTGATTATTTTTCATATAATGCTCCCTAATTTTCAATTACACTTAAATGTAAAAAGATGCATACGTAAGATATATTAACAATAGGACCCCAGAAGAGTATCAAAGATATAAATCAGAAAGAAATAGAACAACTAACAGAATCAAAGATCTAAAACAAATATATGTATTGGGAAAAATTCTCAAATGACATGGAACATGATTTACGAGGAGGTCAAAGGAAGGTATGGAACATGTTGAGGAACAGGAAGAAGCCGGTTACCGAAGAATTACAAATTAACGCAATACAACCAGAAGAATGGGTAACTCATTTTGAGAATCTATACAAAGACGATAACGACGATAATAATGAAGTACAAAGAAATGACCTACAAAACATTCACCAAGAAGAAACAGAGAATGGCAACATCACCCAAGAAGAAGTAAACGAAGCAATCAAAAGATCAAAAAATAGATAATCACCAGGTCCGGATAATATACCAAATGAATTAATTAAATACGGAGGTACAAAAATAATAGAAGAGATAACAACATTATTCCAAAAAATTGTAAACAACATGATAGTACCAGAGGAATGGAGAGAGAGTATAACAATACCCATCTACAAGAAAGGCGCAAAGACAGATCCTACGAACTGCCGAGGAATTACACTACTCAATTCTACATCAAAACTATTGACAAAAATTCTATCCCAAAAAATATAAAAGAAAGCCGGTGTATCGGAAGAACAACAGGGTTTCCGCCCAAACAGATCTACAATAGACGCTATTTTCATAATGCGACAATTAGTTGAGAAATCAATAGAATTCGACAAGCCCATGTTCACATGCTTTGTAGATCTGAAACAAGCATTCGACAGAGTACGATTAAAGGACGTGCTCAGTATCCTTGAAAAGAAAAACATAGGTCAGAGGTATAGAAACATAATCAAAGAGCTCAATAGATCCAACAAAACACGAATTAAAACCACACACGGGCTCACGGAAGAAATCAAAATCAATGCAGGCATTAGACAAGGGGACAGCCTCAGTCCATGCCTATTTAATTTAATAATGGATGAAGTTATAGGTAGTGTTAACATAATGAATCAGGGATACAAAATGGGTAACCGAACCATGAGAATACTTTGCTACGCAGATGATGCAATCTTAATAGCCGAAAACGAAGATGACTTACAACGCCTACTACAGAAATTCAAAATAACCGCCGAAAAGTATAACCTGACACTATCCAAAGAGAAAACCCAATCGATGGTAATATCCAGGAACCCAATAAGATGTAAGTTAGTAGTGGACGACCATATAATCGAACAGGTAATGGATTGCAGATACTTAGGTGTGGAAATATCTAGCGACAGGCATCTGTGGCAAGAATCAAAACAGCAGACAATGAAAGCAGCGAGAATATCTGGTTTCCTGAGGGATATAATCTGGCGGAATAAATATATGAGCACCGAAAGCAAAGTCCGCATTTATAAGACATGTGTTAGACCCGTACTGACATACGCAGCTGAGACAAGGGCCGAGACAACAAAGACCAAACAGATAATGAGAACAACAGAGATGAAAACCCTAAGATCCATAAGAGGTATCACACTCAGAGATAGAGTACGAAACGAAGACACATTGAGAGAGCTAGGCGTTCAGGACGTAGTGAGATGGACAAGAGCGCGACGACGCATGTGGAGGGACCACGTAGATCGGATGGACCCTGAACGTATGGCGCATTGGGCGAAAACACAGAAGCCCAACACCAAGCGACCCATAGGAAGACCCAAAAAACGATGGTACGAGAGTTGGAGCTCCGGATCGCAGCAAAGACTGTAACAGAAGAAACAGGACATAGTCATATTACAAGAAGAATAAGAAGTAGAAGACTGAAATGTAATTATTGAAGTTATACTTCTTTACGGGCGTAATGACGGTGAAATTTTATATGGGAAAACCTAGCGACCGGGCGCATGCGCATTATAACTTTGTTCTGATTGGATGTTCAAATGACATGACAAAAATTATCCAATATGGCAGCTGTGGCACAGCTGTGGGACTGTGTTTGGTTATAATGTATGCTTGTTGCGTTTTAAAATTTGTAGGAAGAGAAACAACAAACAAAAAGTTAGTTAATGGTTATACTGCCTTTTTAAATAGTTTTCATATTATATTTTTGGACTTATTTACATAGAAGAGATGATTGTTGCATGCCAATGTGAAAACTCATCAAACTGTGCCTAGTATGAGTGCCGCAGATCTCGCTTATTCAAAGCTAAAGAATCTTTCACTGGTAAGTGTTTTATAAATAGTTGATCAAATTTTGTTATGATATTTGAACATAGCCACTTTGCACGACGCAAGTGATTGCGAAATGTATTAGTCGTTATACGGGCTCCGATACCTACCTTGAATCTACCAAAATACATAAGTAGTATGTAATACTTTTTTTTTACATAATTTGATTACCATCAAAATTTATATCAATATTCACCTAATATATTGTCTTCTTACCCTATGTTTTGTTGTATTTTTTCAATTCTAAATCATTTCAATTCAAAATCAAAATAATTTGATTTACATAAGTTAAAAATGTCAAAAGGTTAATCTGTTTAGTTAGACGATCTTCGCACATAATGACAAGCTGCCTCTGTGGTGCAGTTTTAATGCGGGTGAATCCCAATACAACGCAAATACCAGCCGCGTGGTAAGTTGGTTCGAATCCCAATAGAAACTTTTATTTTTTTATTTTTTTTTATACATTTTATGATTGTAAGTATATTTATTATATAATTTTATTTTCAGAAAATACGTATTTAGTTAAAAATTTTTCCGACAATTAATGTTCAGAAATCATTTGTGGCATTTTTAATGTGTTTGTGTGTGTTTTATTTTTTTATTATTTTAATTTTTGGCACTGTTTTAATAAAAATGTTTGAGAAGTATTAAGTATAAATTAATTTAATATTTAAATAAAATATAAATAAAAAGTATATTAATTTCGTTTATAATCATATAATCATATAATCATATAATAGAAGTATAACTTCTTACGTGCGTACAAAGTACACACACATTCTTTTTTTTTACTATTCCAACCTTTGAGACAGTACCAACAATATTCCAACGACAATATTTGGCTTCAACAAGATGGTGTTCCACCTCACTATGCGCGATGGTGAGGCAATACATAAATAATGGTGTTCCCCAGAAGATAGATTGGAAGGCGTGGTTGTATCGAATGGCTCCCGCGATAGCCTGTGATATGAATCCTTAATATGTTAATATGTTCAGTGGGGTCACTCAAAAAACATCGTTTATAAAACAGAACCTGCCAATATTCAGGAATTAAAAGATAGGATTACCACATCGATAAGAAAATTTGAGCAGTCTGTCCCAATATTGTGCCCCAATATTCTTCTCAATATATTTCTTTTAAAAGTATTGATAAGGATTATTGTCTTTTCTGTTATAATTCATGTTTCTACGTCATATTTTATACTTTGAGATATAAAAAAAAATAACGGAAAAAGATAACAAAAAGTTTATCCAAAATAAAAAATTGTGTTATACTAAACTGTGTATTTGTGTTTGACAAATAATAGTTATTTTTTTAACAACCGTGTTAAAAATGCAATTTTTAGCACTCCATATGAGCGTTAAAAATGCTACTTTAAGGCACTTGTGCTTTAAAATGTTTAAGGCACTGCAGTCCGTATTGACCGTATCGGCAATTTAGATGTAATGTCAAAAAAAATATATAAAAATGGAATGTCAGTCAAGTTCAAGTAAAAGTTTTTGTAGATATTGCCCTGTAATTACGTTTGTAGAAAAAATATTGTATGATATGCGTGTTAAAAAGAACATTTTTAAGGCACTCAGGCATTTTAAGGCATTTTAAGGCAAACTTTCACATTCGTGCCTTAAACGTGTAATTTTAACACTTATGTCATAAATAACTATTATGATATAAGTGTTAAAAGTACAATTTTAAGGCACGCATGTGAAGGTTTGCAGAGTGAGCGGAGCGAATTCTGCAATTCACATGAGTGCCTATGAGTATTTTTTCTACAAACGTGTTAAAAATGCAATAATACAGTTTAAACTCAATTTTAAAAAACCTTTTAATAGTTATTTATGATATGTGTTAAAAGTACACGTTTAAGGCACGCATGTGAAAGTTTGCAGAATGAGCGATAGCGAGTTCTGCAATTCACATGAGTGCCTTAAAAATGTAATTTTTAACACGCATATCATACAATATTTTTTCTACAAACGTAATTACAGGACAATATCTACAAAAACTTTTACTTGAACTTGACTGATATTCCATTTTTATATTTTTTTGACATTACATCAAAATTGCCTATACGGTCAAGACGAACTGTAGTGCCTTAAAAATATTTTAAAGCACTAGTGTCTTAAAGTAGCATTTTTAACGCTCGTATGGAGTGGTAAAAATGGCATTTTTAACACGGTTGTAGAAAAAAAAACGTTTAATACATTGAAAAGAGATACATAGTTTTAAGTTGCATCGTATATTACGGACCTTAGCAACCATTGCTGACTTAATTGTTTACGGAAGTTTTTATAAAATTGTACTATTAATATTATTAATGTTAATAAATGAAATATAAATATTTTGACGTTTGCTTTCAAAATTTGACATTTCACTTTTAACTGCAGTGCTTTAAAAATTTTAAAGCACGCAGTACTTTAAAAGTGACAGTTTTAAGGCTTCTATGGAGTGCTAAATTTTTAACACGTTTGTAGAAAAAATACTATTTTTTATCACGCTTCATATTAAAATATAGCATTCACATTAAACTTGATGTATTAATACACGAATAGTGCGATTTATTTGTATTGCGCATAATATAATTGCTACAAAGTGTCACGTTTTACAGATTAAGGAAATAAATAAAAAAATAGTTTTGTTTTATTATATGTATTGGTGACTCTTCTCTGACATCAGAGTTTACTGTAATCAAATCGAATTTATAAATTCGTTTTGTTTTTCTAGTGCACATATATACTTTTACTGGATAACATTGAACATCATGTCTTTACATCAAGGCCAACTTACGGCATGCTCAACTTTAATAATCATCATCATTCTGGCTTTACAACCCTCTGTGGGCCATAGTCCCTTCAAAAATATCTCTCCAGCATATCTTCATTTAAGCTCGATTGTCATTCACCGCTCCGTAGATTCGCCGTACTTTTTTTTTGAAATATCTGAACAGCCAGATTAAACAGTATACAGGAAAGAGGGTTTCCCTGGCTTCTTCTTCTTCTTCTACGGCACTACAGCCCAAATTGAGCCTTGGCCTCCTTTATTTTTTGCCTCCACCCTTGTTTGTCTGTGTCTGCTCTTCTCCATATACGGACTCCTAAAAGGGCTTGTGCGTTGCTGTGTCTTCCTTCCCTGGCGTAGCCCGTTATTTATTTTACAAGGTTCAGACAGTTCCTCCTGGATTCGTACTCTACATTCAACTTTTTCAACTGTCAATTTTGTTTGACAGTCAAAAGCTTGACTGTAAAAAATGGATTGAATTTCATGTCTTAGGGGACATTAATAATATTTTTGGTCTCTTGTTTCCGTAACTCTAGTTACAAAATACCAGCTGATCGATACTTTTCCTATTACACAGTGATGAACGTGCTAATAACCGGCAAAATATGGAAAACATAATACTTTATGAAATAAAACGAGAATGAAACTAGCAGAGGTGGAAAATTTAGCGAAAGAAACCGATAAATTAACATTATATTGATAGTTTTCCACCTTTTGACGTATGGGACGGATTGGCAACTACCACATTGACAGAGACAGTTTAATCTCAGTGACATACTCCTCCGATACGTCTAAAGGTGAGAAACTATCAATACAATGTCAATGTATCTGTTGTATAGTCATTCCTACAATATAAATAACAAATAAATAAATAAAAAACGTGATTTTATAAACAAATGTATGAAAAAAAGAGCGAAGTCTATACTCTGTTCTGTATTCTGTCTCTTAATTTGTTTAAAGAACATTTCAGCTACGTGCTAATATTTGTTGCACTCATAGGAATAATAAAACTCAATCAGAATTTACCTCACCATATGTCCACTTTCTTTTTATGGTACGTTAGTATATTAAAGCGTTTTTATTGTCTTCATTCTTCATCGAGAATACCAAAGATTGGAATGAAGGAAATCAGTTGCAGAACTCTTCGGTGTGACTTAAGATGCTAGACGGCTAGTTCCATCGACTCATTTCCGTACACGTAATGTAGATAGAAATCTATGGGTTTTTAAATCAAATAATAGTTTTAGATTGTTTAAATACAAGAAATTTTATGGCACAATTATATTGTATGGAGTTTTTATTACTAGCTTGCTTATAGTCACTGTTTTGAAATGCAGAGAAATTTCTGCTTTCGAGTAGCCAATATATTGTAGTGATAAATCAACTGAGACAATAAAAATGACAATAGAATAGACATTTGACCAAAACAGCGATAAAGATTTCTAATAAAAATCGTCTTTCTTCTTCTAATTACATATGTTTTATAGCAACTTTTCTTTTTCTCGTTGTATATCAATGGTAGGGGAGCCAAGCGGGGATTTTTGCAGTTACTTGAGCGCGTCAGATTAGCATATGGGGAGAAACCTGGTAACCTGCAGATGTACCTCTACCATATATTGGCTCTTAACACAGGGGAGTTCGTTAAGGGGGGCCCGAAAAAAAAATCTATCCTTTAAAAAACTCGAAATTGTCAGATTAAGATAAGGTAAGTTAAGTACATGCAAAAGAGTGTATATTTCAAAAATCTGACGGTTTGAGCCGGGTGTAAGGAAATGGGTGTCCCAAAGTTTCACGAGAAAAAAGTGAATATTTCGAAAAATGAATGACAGATCGAAAAACTAAAAAATATGTGCTCAATAAATTAAAAAATGGCAAGCGCCCACTAAAATGGAAAACTTTACTTAACTTTTTTTGGTTTTAGGACCTACTCTTTACAACCCAATAGGTCCCCATAACGCTCGAGTGACTGCACATTTAGCATACTTTGCTCCCCTACTAGATGATGATGGGATAGTTGGTAAATTGGTAGTGTAATATGCATTTCTATTTTCAAATAGTGACATCTTCACCAAAAACATTGGCGACCACTGTTCTAGAAATAGACCAGTGCTTAGATCGTGCTTTTAGATCTAGCTTGATTGCTCCTACTTTTGGTTACAGCTTTCAGTTGTGCAGGCTATGATAATTTCCGGCTTTTAGTTATAATCTTGGTGTGTATTGTTTTGCACCTTTGTTCCTGTGCTAGAATTATTCTCCCCATTTTGCTATTCACATTTTTTCGATACTTCTCCAGACCGCGTCTCTCTACCTATTTCTAGGCCCCTCTATTGCTTTTATATCTGCTTTATCCATTTGTAATATGTTTCGGGTATTTCTTCTCTTTGTCACCTGCAACACGTCTTCCAACGTGGATGGATCTTACATGAAAAACAGAAAATTTGGTAGCTATCAGATATACAAACATGCTTGGGATACTAAACATAGAGTCCATACATTGTTAGTCAAGTCATGAAACAAACAGATAGCAAAAAGAGGAAAATAAAAAAAGCCAGCCTTATCTTAAATGAAACAAACAGAAGAAATATATTGATGAAGGTAGGTACTTAATGTATGGTTCGAAAACGGATTGAAGAATACGGAAAGTAATGACTTGTCATCACCGCTAGTCTGATGGAATATCCCGGAATAAAAGACGGACAAACATTATTTTCAACTTTCTATCAAATCAATTGATTTGATTTACATTTACTCTGTGTGGAGTATGAAGGGAACCAGTCTCGTTGGAACTTTACCGCGCTGAGCAGATGGGACGTGAATTGTAAATTGTAGAATTCCCTCATCTTCCTTAGTCTCAGCATCCGTATGGCTTGCAAATTGTAGAAGCCTCGGAGGTGTAACCAGAGAAGGTTCCCATTGTTTTCATTCTGGTGGGATATGCTATATGCCATTAGAGTGAAAACTTAGTCTTTTTCTATCAAATATATTCAAATATGCGAATAATTAAAATATCTAGAAACAACAATACCAAAGGAAGGAACATCTAACATTGACGTATGTACATAAAAAAATACAAAAAAGCCAATAAAGTAATATCACGACTTAACTCATTACTTTGATCTACTACCTAAAATCAAAAATGGCATTTTGCAAAATGTTTGTAGAAACATATTAGATTGTAAACACTGCAGATACCATAGAGTGGTAACTTTTATGGAGTGGACATGAAAAGATGCACTATATTATGCTCCAAAGAATAGACTACTGAGAGGCAAATTAGCTTCTATTTCGTATTTTTTGTATAATTTTCCACCGTTCGATCATTTAAAATTCATTCTTTAACCAACAACTTTCGTTTTAGTATGTTTTAGACATTTTAATATAATATTCGCTATAACTGTTTTTAGTTTGTATAATATTACTTTGCGTGTTCAATTTCAGTGAAGCAGCATGGTCTGTTCAAGCTTCAGCAACTTTGATTTGGTTGGTTAATTGATGATACCGTAAGGCAACAAAACCTATCGATATCTATATTTACTTGCTCTTACTCATAGATTTCATCACGTTATATTATATGATTTAAGTATGGATTTATACATTCATTTAGAACTCTATTGCCATCAAATAGCAGGAAACTTGAACGTGAACATTATCATCAATATCTTAAAGAATTGTAATCATATCAAATAATAAACAAAATAAATTTAATAAAGCAATTAAGACAAAATCTAACTATCGGCACTAATTTATGTCACCTTTAGGGAATAATCGGGGTGTTGTTGCTGAACAAGAAATACATAATGTTTTTTTTTCGAACCCATTCAGTTAGAAGGCTTTCAATGACAACTATCAACTTCAAATACAGCTGTTCTATCAACTGTCAACTTTATATGTTCATATTGGTTTCTTTGTAGGGGAGCAAAGTATGCTAAATTTGCAGTCACTCGAGCGTTATGGGGACCTATTGGGTTGTGATTATTAGGTCCTAAAACCAGTTAAGTAAAATTTTCCATTTTAATGTGGACTTTCCATTTTTGAAGTTATACTTCATTAGACACGAGGGTGAATTTTACATTCCCTGGCACATGCGCACACCGACAAAATGGTGTTAGTCGCTACATCTTTTAAGTTATGTAGCGCAAATAAAGTATGCGCGAAAAGAATATATTATTAGTGTTTTTAGTAAATATATTTATTATAATTTTTATGTCTGTGGATTTGCCTTTCTCCTAATAAGTATTATTGAAAATGTTTATTTTCAATTATTGTATCTGTCACCATGATTGTAATTATGTCCGAGAAGTGATCGACTGAATACAAAAGCGGTGGTAGCTGATCGGTAGAGCATTCGCCTAGGGATCGAGAGGTCCCCTGTTCAAATCCAGACAAAGTCATATCTTTTTTTTTTTTTTTTTTAATTTTCGGTATTCTTTTTGTTCTTTTTAAAATTAGTTTAATATTTAAATACAATACAAAAAACTGCTTAAAGTAGATAGGTATATTGATTTTGTTGAAATCATAATATGAAGTTAGATTATATTATAATAGAAGTATAACTTCTTACGTGCGTAGAAAGTACACACACATTCTTTTTAATTTAATTTTCCATTTCCTACAATCGTTTTTCCGATTATAGCGCCATCTATCCATAATTCGGAAAAATGTCTCGAATAAAAGTTGCTTATTTTTACATAAAGAATCTAAATCTGCAATAAAAATTTGGAGGTCCCATTTAAGATTTTAAAGTAACCCCCCAGCCCCACCTCCGTGGGGGGTCGTGTTTGGTACCATTCGATAGATTTTTCAAAAACATTTTGAAAGTGTATTTTGCAGTTTTTCGATCTGATGTTCATTTTGCGAAATATCGCGGGGTTTGTATTTAAAATTTTAAATTTACCCCCCACTCCTCTCCGTGGGGGTCATGTTTAGTACCAGTCGATAGATTTTTGAAAAATATTGAAGACGTATTTTTTAGTTTTTCGATCTGACGTTCATTTAGCGAAATATTCGCTTTTTTTGTGAAACTTTTTGACTCGCCCATTTCCTTACGCATAGATACATTGTAATGATTTTTATAAATATCCAAATTACTCAACATTAACTAACATTAACCATTTTTTTATGTCAAAAATGAACAACCATTTTCAATTTTTTTTATATTTCAGCTTGATTACAAATCAGCGATATTTGCCATAGCAATCCTATTAGTCTAGTAAAATAAAATTACACTACATGTAAATCAAAATGTAAATTCGTACAGGTTGAAACAAATTTTATATCAAAGTTTAGGCGGGTACAAAAGATATTTTCAAGAAAGTATCCAAATCATATAAGGGGATCATTATTTAAATAATTAAAAAGGGGTCATTTTTGCAAAAAAATTACTTTTTTAACTGCTGAGGTTATTCAGTTACTAATGAAGGTCTATAGGATTGTTTTCTGCAAAGCTGAAGGGTAAATCTTTCACATAAGATTTACTAAATTAAATTTGACCCCCTATTTATTTAAATAATTATACATAAAACTTTAAAAACAAATGTGCAAAAAATTATTTTTAGCGTTTTAAATAAGCACTATAAAATATATTATTTTACAAGAGAATTTGCTCTATGTTATCAGTATTAAACAAAAAAAAATTGGTCGAAAAGTATTTAATATTTTTTGAGATATTGAATTTGTTTATTAAATGTTACTCTATTTTCAAATGCAAAAACGCGGTTGTTGCCAAAGAAATATTCACCCGTATTAAATCTTATTATTTTTATTTTTATGTATATTTTCTATAAATGTATTGATAAATTCAAATTTTAATTAAACTTCCCCCTAAAATGGCATTTGAAAATTATTCAAATTTGTTTATAATTTGTTTTTTTAATAACGTCGCAAGGCATAAATATTTTGACATGCCGTTTCGATAATTCGGTTCCTGGGAATTTTTCAATAATTACCAAAATTTTTTCTTCTTTTTTCCTCTTCTTTTTTTTTCTTGGAGTTATATTACTACGGGCCCTTTTAGGGTTAAGTTTCATTAAGAATGTCGAATCTCTAAGTTTTAGATTCTAGACCTAAAAATATTAAGATTGGTCTAAAATCACTTAAATAAAATGTGGCTACTTACTGAGTTACAGGGTGTTTTATTTAAAAATTTAACAATTATTTTTACCAAGTACTTTCAAACTATTTGACGTATCCTTATCATACTTGGCAGAAAGTGTGGGTACTATACAGTCTACTAAATTGTGATAAATAAAAGTTTCTAGCTACTGCCAGAGGCGTACGACAGGGAATAGTTAATGATTGACCGTTCCCAAATTCTACGCCACTGAGGGGATTGCCATTTTAGCAAAATTTTTCGATTCTCTAATACTTTCTATGTAAATAATATACTCTTTACTGGTAACGATTAGGTCATTAGTTTTCGAGATATTGGACGTTAAAAATGAAACAGCATAGTTATTTTGATTCATTCATTCATTCATTTTAAACTTCCAATATCTCTCAAACTGATGACTTTATCGATACCAATAAAGCTATTTACATACAAAGTATCGGAGAATCGAAAAATTACGTTAAAATAGTAATTCACTCAGTGGCGTAGAATTTGGGAAGGGTCAATAATTCACTATCCCCTGTTGTACGCCTCTGGCACTAGCTAGGAACGTTTATTAATCACAATTTAGTAGGGTGTATAATAGCCACACTTTCTGCCAAGTATGATAAGGATACGTCAAATAGTTTTAAAGTAGTTGGTAAAAATAATTTTTAAATTTTTAAATAAAACACCCTGTAACTCAGTAAGTAGCCACATTTTATTTAAGAGATTTTAGTTAAATCTTAATATTTTTAGGTCTAGAATCTACAACTCAGAGATTCGACATTCTTAATAAAATTTTACATTAAAAGGGTCCGTAGTAATATAACTCCAAGAAAAAAAAGAAGAAGAAAAAACGACAAAAAAATTTTGTTAATTAGTAAAAAATTCCCAGGAACCCAATTATCCAAACGGCATTTCAAAATACTCAATCCCCGCGACGTTATTAAAAAAACAAATTATAAACAAATTTGAATAGTTTTCAAATGCCATTTTAGGGGGCAGTTTAATTGAAATTTGAATTTATCAATACATTTATCGAAAATATACATAAAAATAAAAATAATGGGATCTTAAGCAGGTGAATATTTCTTTGGCAACAACCACGTTTTTGCAATTGAAAATATAGTATCATTTAATAAACAAATTCAATATCTCAAAAAATGTTAAATATTTTTCGACCAATTTATTTTTAATTAATACCGGTAACATAGCGCAACTTACACCGTAAAATAAGATATTTTATAGTGCTTATTTAAAACGCTAAAAATATTTTTTTGCAAATTTGTTTTTAAAGATTTATATACTATTATTTAAATAAATAGGGGGTCGAATTTAATTTAGTAAGTCTTATGTGAAAGATTTACCCTTCAACTTTTCAGAAAAAAATCTCATAGACCTTCATTAATAAGTGAATTACCTCAGCAGTTAAAAAAGTATATTTTTTGCAAAAATGACCCCTTTTTAATTATTTAAACAATGATCCCCTTGTATGATTTGGATACTTTCTTGAAAATATCTTTTGTACCCACCTAAAATTTGATATAAAATTTGTTTTAACCTGTACGAATTTACATTTTGACTTTTTTTTATTTTATTAGGCTATATCTGCTATATTTGCCATAGCAACTCCATGAATACAAAAAAATAGAAAGGCTCTAAAGAAGGAAATAAACAAGACTTAAATAGAATGCTGCAAAACTCTATACGAAGCACTAGTACCAAACAAATAGGGGGACGTATACAAAATAGTAATAAAAATAATAAAGATGGAAATTACTTATAGTTTGGAGAAAAATAGAAGATGTGAGGTGGCAATAAACCTATTTTCTTCTTAGGATAAAGAAGAACTAAAACAAACAACGTTAGAAGGGAACAATTAGATTTCTCACTGAAGGAATTAAGAGAGGCAGGAGAGACTTTAAACCACATATCGGCACCTGGTCTAAATAGGATACCACCTGAATTAATAAAAATATTAATCAAGCATAACCAAGAAGCAGACAAATAGTTCCAGATGAATTAAAATCAACCAACTTGTTTTTATTATTAAAGCCAGGAATGTCAATGGAGGACATAAATTCGTTTAGACCAATTCGCTGGATATCCTGGGAAAAGCATACGAAATACTCATAAAAAATACATTACAAAAAGAGTTGGATGAAGGTAAACAAATATCAAAAAAACAATTTGGATTCCAAATAGGAAAATCAGTAGTTGATGCAATAAAATGGGTAGCAGAACAAATTAAAAACATAAAAACAACAACAAAAAAAAACGAGAGTTATAGCATTCCAGATATTAAAAATGCCTTTAATACAGCAAGTTGGGACACGATAATATAAAGAATGAAAGACATGAATATACTTACATATCTAACATCTAACAAACAAATCTTTCTAGTCCATCTATCATCCGTCAATCGGGCAACATGTGCGGCCAATGCCCGTTTAGCCATGGTTATTCTTTCAACTGCATCCATGATTCCTGTTTTTCTTCTTATTTCTAGGTTTGGTACTTTATCTCTGATGGTAATACTTAACATGTATCCTATAGCGTGTTGTGTAACTTTTATTATTACATATATTGTTATTACGTTATTTCCTGATTTAATAATAAATAGATAGACTTTTACACATTCCTATAGGACTGCTTAATTTTAGGTTTTTCCATATCTTTGAATTTGAAAGGCAATATATATAATTCCTAAACTGTATTAGCTTGCTTTATTTGTTAGATGCAAACCTAAAGTAGCCTTAATAATTATGCTTATTTTTCTTCTTTTTGTGTATACATGATTCTGTGTGTTTCTTCAATGTGTCTCCAGTAACTTGTTGTTCCATCGTTTTCGTGGTCTTCCCACTGATCCTCTTCTTTTGGCGAATGTCTCTCGTCGTCCTTACTACTCTATTTGTTGTAATTAGGCTTATGTGGTAATTAGATTATACTCTTCTGTTTCTTTTCCAGTTGTTAATATTCTCCACCTTGTATCTCCATCACATAACTGTACTTCTAGCTCTATCCCATAGAGTCTTCATCGTCATCATCATTTGGCTCTACAACTTTTATATAAGTTTTGGTCGCGTTTACTATTCACCTCCATTGTTGTAGGTCCTGAGCAGCTATTTCCCATTGCTGTACTCCCATTTTGCGTAGATCACTGGCTACTGCGTCCTTCCATCTCTTTCTTAGGCGACCAACTGACCTTTTTCCATCGGGCCTTTCCCAGAACGTGGCGTTCAGAAGTCTTTCATCACTTGATCTTAGCACGTGACCCGCCCGTCGTATTCTGTTTGATTTAATGTGGCGTACTATGTTTTCATCTCCATATATTGTCTGGAGTTGATCATTGTGTCTTCTTCTCCATTTTCCTGTTGTCCCTTCTCTGCAAGGCCCATAGATAGTCCGCAGTATCCTTCTTTCAAGTACCAGTAATTTTGTCGTTTCCCGCTGATTCAGAGTCCATGTTTCGCTTCCATACGTTATTGTGGGACGAATTATTGTCTTATATACTCTTATTTTTGCTGGTCTTGAGAGTATTTTTGATTTAAGTAGGGTCTTTAATGAGTAATATGCCCTGTTTTCTGTAATGATCCTGGCTGCCACGTCCTTTTCATATTTATTTTCAGATGTTATGATCGCTCCAGGTACTTAAATTCTTTGACGACTTCAAAATTGTATTCATTAATTGTTACGTTTTGTCTAACCCTTGGTCTTGGGTTCTTCGTAACCACCATGTACTTGGTCTTGTCCTCGTTGACCTTAAAACCAACTTCCTTGGCTCCGTTCTCAAATAGGGTGAAAACTTATTTTGCATCTCTGGTGGATTGTGCAATTGTGCACACGTCATCCGCAAAGGCTAATAGTATTTTTGATCCTTAGGCGGCAAATCCGTTTGTCAGTTGTGGCTGAGCTTTACTTACTGCATGTTCCAGTGCGAAGGTTAACAGCAGGGGGGCGAGAGGATCTCCTTGTCTGAGCCCGGTGTCAATGAGGAATTCCTCCTACGTGCTGCTGCCAATTCTGATTCGTGCGAAAGCGTTCTGCGTGCTCACCTTTGCTAATCGTACCAGCTTTCCAGGTACTCCCATTTCTACCATAGTCTCCCACTTGTTTCTCTGCTAACAGAATCGTAAGCTTGTTTGAAGTCCACGAAGATTTGGTGTACATCGCGGTTGAATTCCCAGTTTTTTTCCAACACCTGGCGTAGGACGAAGATCTGGTCTATGGTCGACATTTCCGGTCTGAATCCGTTTTGGTAGTCGCCTATTATTTCCATATTATTTCCATAGAGTCTTAGCATCGATTTTTCGAAGGGTTTTCATCTCCGCTGTTTCAAGCAATCTTTTTGTCCTCTCTGTGTCGGGTCGTGTTTCTGCTGCGTATGTCATTATTGGTCTGATACCGTTTTGTAAATTCTGCCTTTCATTTCTTTTCCGATATTTTTATTTCTCCATATTGTGTCATTCGGGCAACCTGCGGCTCTGTTTGCTCTATTCACTTGATCTTCCACTTATGTTTCGAGCTTTCTGTAGCTAGATAGTGTGTTGCTTAGATATTTAAACTCCATCACTTGTTCGACTATCTGGCCCTCCAGCTCCGATTTACATCTTATTAGATTTGCTGTTATAACCATGTATTTTGCCTTTTTGGGGAAATTAACATGTTATAATAAGCGTTTATTATAATTGTAGTATATTCTTGGTTAGAATACATTTCCTTGGTCTTAACTATAATTTACAAGAGAACACTGTCATGAAACATAATAACTGTTTTAAATGCAAATCTTCAATGGCAAGGATAACCTAATGCAATATATTTACACATAATTCACCCATGTCCTTAAGATCCAGTAAATGGCACAATGTTTTAATGCATCACACGCCTCTTAGTGTTTTAAGGACAAAACCTACATCTTAAGAAATAACATATATTTAACGCACGATACTACACAAAGTCACTCCTTCATCTTCCCAAAACTTATTTCTTCAACGAAAATTTCGCAACATTTGCAATTATCCTAAAAGAACAATATACACTAGCTAAGCTGATCTTCCGTTAGATGAAGAAACCAAAGGAAGAAGTTGCGCCGAATCGAGCAATAAAGAAATTACCATTACAATCGAGTCATCCCACATTCATCTTGAGTGTCGAAGTCTGCAAATTTGGCAACGGTGCGCATAGTTAGATAAATTCTTACACAACTGTTGTTGACCCACTTATCTCCTTGGCTCGATCGAGTAGCGTTATTTGCAAGAACGATTGGCAAGCCTACCAACAACATACCAAGGAAAATGAATTTATAATACGAGAGTTTTACTGTTAACGAAACTTATAAGAAATAAATACCCGTCGAGAAGATTTAATATCAACGGTGGCAGGAATGTGGAAGATTTCTGGTTTTGCAAGAATCGGATGGGAGATGATTAGGCTTAATTGGAGCTTTTTAAAAATATTACCAATCAACGGTGCACTGATCAATCTTTCGATCACTAATAGGATTAACAGGTCTATTAGACATTTGGTTATCTGACGTCCACTCAATTATATCGGTTCATCGGAGGATTTTAGT
This sequence comes from Diabrotica virgifera virgifera, assembly GCF_917563875.1. Lineage (NCBI taxonomy): Eukaryota > Metazoa > Arthropoda > Insecta > Coleoptera > Chrysomelidae > Diabrotica > Diabrotica virgifera. The sequence continues at coordinate 230,129,536 of NC_065447.1, forward strand.
CCTATGTCTTTATCCGCTCTTCCTTTGCTGTTAATCTAACTGGACATTGAAGATTGTGCAATATTATGTAAGCACTTTATCGTAGTCTATATGTTCCAATAGTTTTATGTTTCCTAGAATGTTTATCACCTGTAGACTGAATTCTCTGCAGTCCAATAAATATGTGTGCTGTTACTATTAGGTATTACATCCAGAGTTTCAAATAAACTACAGCTAATAAACCCACTTTAAAAAAATGAGATTTCTGTATAATAACGATCTCAATGTAGAACTAAAATAAAGAATGATCATGTGTTTGGTCTCTGCTGTTATATGAAATAGAAGAACGGGCTCTAAAAGTGTAAAAAATTCATCAAGAGCTGGTTAATTAATTTAAATCGCGAACAGTGCATTACATATTATATAGTTGTAAATATGAATTATGAAAGGAACAATTTGGCAGTTCATAAATAATTATCTTCTGCACAAAGAAAACACTTACTCCTTCTGTTGAAATATGTACCGTATCGGCGTCAGCGGCTCGCGTGGATTGACATCACGACGGCTAAGGCAGGATTCTGTAGCTCTTAACTTGCTTTGTGCCAATCAGGAAGTATTGTAAAGATCTGCTGTCACCTAAAGACTTATTGCGAAGATGTGCCCTCCTCATTAGGACAAAAGCCCTTAGAGTCGTGGCGATCCAGGAATCTGATCCGAAATATTTTAAATAATGGGCCAATATTGGTCGTTTTAGAACCCAACGATTGCAGAATATTCTTTCCAGCTTTTTGAAAAGTCTGCCCGATTCGATATTGTATTCATTATTTTACGAAAAAGTTCTTTAGGTCTACCTACTTGATTCTGACAAACTAGCGAGCATTTTATAATACATAAATGCATTAAAACTGTCCATTCTGTATAGACCATTTTCGGTTATTTTAATATCTCGATTTTTAATGTTATTGTATAACTGCCGTTTCTAATACATTATATGTATACCAATACCAAGTGCAATAAAATTATTGTCAGTTCACTTAAAGATGAAGACCATTGATAGTTTGTTTCTATGAAAAGGGAGATAATGTTTGTATTAAAGGCAGCAGAGATTTGCGAAGTTTCCTTTGCTTTATTTATATAACTCTTGAGCAATTAGTTAATGGTATCCGTTTGTAAGTGAAATAAAACAAGATTAGCCATGCTTTAATTTGCAAGACAATTGGTTAATTAGGAAATTAGTTACTACAGTTTTTTCTTGTGCTGATGACTCTTTTTTGTTACAGGGGATGCTGATACGTATACAGGCGGCCTTCCTGGTCGCCATAGTATTTTTATATAGGGATACATTAGCACAGGTATGTACATTATAGAAATTATTAAATATATTAAATATATTAAAATAGGTGGAATTCATAAAACAAAATATGGATCAGTCTACGATTTTTGTCCAAAAATATTTCAGTGGAATTATTCCCAACAACTCTTCAAAAATGATGGTAGTCCTCGTCGAATGAGTTGGTTCGCATTTAGCTTATATTACTATAATCATACAATCAAATAGAAAAATAGAACTAAAACAAGCAAAATATAAGCACTCAACTATGGAGTTATAAAAAGATATTGGAAATACCTTGGACTGATAAAATAGCAAATGCAGGGGTATTCAGAAGAATGAGGAAAGAAGAATTGCCATTGACTATCAAAAATCGAAATCTTAAATATGCTGGACATGTTATAATATATAAAATCAACTTCTACGAAAGACTATTGGATATAGAAATTGAGTCAATACTCGCAATCTTAAAGTTTGTATTTTTAATAGTTGTTACACAATCATGGGGCAACCGGTTTCGAGGCTTACAATTTCTGCCTCATCATCAGGCCCAGTACATAAAGTCTTCACAATTACAAACTACAAGCCAAAAATGACAAAAAAACAAATATGTCTTGATTTAAAACAAAATAAATACAATAAAGCAAAACAACTGTAGAGTATTGAATTTAGTAGTCTATAGAGTGTATATTGAGACATTTTGTCATTGGGAGTGACCAATCTGATGAGAATTGCTTGGTATCTAGTATAATATATACTACCATCAATCCTTAAGTGGTTAAGGGTTGATGGAGTCTTGATAAGATGGTATAATGAACAAAATACACATAAAGTTATTACTGATAGGTATGTACTTACATATCATATCATCACTTACTTGATATGTAGGTAAGTACATACCTATTAGTAATAACTTTATGTGTATTTTGATCGTATACCATCTTATCAAGACTCCATCAACCCTTAACCACTTAAGGATTGATTGTAGTATATATTATATTATATACCAAGCAATTCTCATCAGATTGGTCACTTCCAATGGCAAAATGTCTCAATATACACTCTAAAGATAGACTACTAAATTCAATACTCTACAGTTGTTTTGCTTTATTATATTTATTTTGATTTAAATCAAGACATAGTTGTTTTTATATATATGTACAATTTTGTCTT